>NC_142112.1:4167500-4292500 GCF_056152115.1 Neolamprologus brichardi
TAGAGGGGGGAGGGGCGGTAGTTACACTCAGTAGCACAAGAACAGAGCGGGAGGGAGAGAGAAAGAGAGCCAGGGACAACAACGTCACATTACAAAGGTATAGTAATCATCCACAACTATTTTCGGTTGCAGATGATAAAGGATTCAGAAAGTTTATTCATGCAGGTCCATATGACAGAGAATATGCATCTTCTTTTTGTTTTCATATTTTAATTTATATTTAATTGTGTTGTGGTTTGCAGTGTTTTGTGTTGTTTCACTTTAAATTAGTTTAAAAGGAAAAAGCTGAAAATTTAAATAGTTAAAAGTTGAAATGTGAATAATTGATTTTTGTATTATATGATTTATTTATTACATTTTATGTGGAGTGAATAAATAAATAAAAGTATATTTACGGTGGCCCCTACAGACAAAACATGTACAAAAGACAACAGAAGTGCTCCAGGATGCTAGGGGGCAGTGTTGAGCTTTTGTTACCTAGTGGCTATACAAGCCAGCAAGTACCAGCGACCGGATTTGGTGTGCGGTAGTAACAGGTAAATTAACTTTTTTTTTTTTAATTATTTGAATATATATATGAGTGCTTGTGTATAAATACACAAACAATACACACATGCTTTCAATTGTGTAATTTAAGTGATCTGTTCTGTTTTGGTAGTTCAGTTAATGCTAGAAATGTGTTTTGGAGTTTGTACGTGTTTTGTTTCTTGGGGCCACCGCATATATATTTATATATAAACATATATAAATAAAAACAGGTTTTTTTATATTAGTAATTCCTTTTGTGATAATTTTATATTATTGTTAATAATAAATTAATTAAAGCAACAAAACAACCTGAAGAGCCGGTTCGGAGCCGAAAGAGCCGGCTCTTTTAGTGAGTCGAGCCGAAAGATTTAGATTTTTAACATTTGCTTTCAGCCTTTGTGTCTCTTGTTTGTCTCAGAGCCCCACGTTTGGGTCCTCTTCCTGCACCAGTCCTGAAAACTGGCACGTCAGTGAAGTTACTGCTGCTGTGCAGTGTGTGAATGTGCACATCACTCAGTTTTTAGTTTGTTTTTGTTCTGCATGTAGTATAAGTTTAATTTCCCACACATATTCAGCACCCATTCCTCTCATTCTTCTGACATGTGGCTTCAAGTTCTGCTTTGTCACATTAAAATACCGATACAGTGTCAACTGTAGTGTTCAGTTTTATACATCACAGCTATGGACAGAGCAGAGTCTGTCTCACCATGTCGGACAGTGCCTGCAGGACAGAAGCAGCCCTCCACACAGGAAACAGCATCGCAGCTGGAATGTGGACTTTGCTGAATGGTTGGACATGAACGCGAGCAAGCTGGACCACAGGGATCATAAACCAGCCCGTTGTCACACTGCAGAGCTACAGGGAGATGAAGTTAAAGTTAGAGAGAGTGTGCCCCGGACATCAGCTCAGGTATGGGTGTGTGTGCAGGATGGTCCCCAACGTACGACAGAGCTCCTGGGACCGCCAGTGGATGTAGACCCCTCGCCGGTTACACTCTTCGGCGTAGGTAGCGATGGCTGTACAGAGACACTCACAGTCTCCACCTGAGTCACAGCTAAAACACGTGACAAACAACAAAGCTACCTTTAAACTGTTACTCCAAATACACAGTTTTAGAATGACTTGGTTACATCTTTCCTTACTAACTGCTGTATAAGCAGCATGCTTCGCTGTGGCAGTCCTGTAATCATTTTTGTAACAGCGGACAGTTTTTTTTAACTAAAACCCAGTGACTGAAGATTGCATTTTTCTTGGTCAAGTAAATTTTTCTTTCACCAAATGATAATTGATATCATAAACAGTCATTGTTCTTACCTCAGTTTAATCAGATTTCAGTTCATGCTCATAAAAACAGGGATTGTTTGCTAACGTTTACATTTTATACAAAACTGCAAAAGGGTACGGACCGTTTTACTCAAACAAATCTGTAAAGTGAAACTAGATACTTCACACAGCTGATGATAAAGTGCAAAATAGATTACCCCACTAACTTTGCAGCATTATAAATACACTAGATACAACTGTATTTTCCGCACTATAAGGCGCACTTAAAATCCTTTAATTTTCTCAAAAATCTGCAGTGCGCCTTATAATACTTATGCATGAATTCTGGCTGTGCTTACTGACCTCAAACCGATTTTATGTGTTGCACAGCGCTCAAAAACCTGTCAAAAAATGTTTTAGTATGACTTTGGTAGCTAGGAAGCCGCACCGCTTCATGGATTGTTGGAGCATTACAGCTGCCGTAGTCAGGAGCCTCACGGAGGAATCTGGGTCCTAAACTCCGTCAGCTGTAGGTCCCAAAGTCAAACAAACACTGCAGCATCACTGAGAGTTAAAAACTGTCTAAATTCTTTCATCTTTAATAAAATGATCAGTGTTGCTGCTTTACCAGGTGTAACTATTAAGTTTAACATCCAGGCATCCATGAAAACAGGATTTATTACATTTAACAGTGTTAGAAGTTAGCAGGAAGTTAGCTTGCTAGCTTCCACCTAAACATGATATAGCATGTTCTGACAGATTTCTGAAACAATAAAACATACAGCTCTGTTATCACTTCCAACATAAATGAAGACAGAAAACTAAACAGCAGTGACGTTTGTAGGGTTACTGAAGTTGGGCTAGCTGCTATATAATGATGTGCTACGTGATTGCTAGCGACACAGCTATGTTAGCATAACATAAACAGTGAAGCTGGAGGATGAACGCTAACTTATTTGCAGTCGCTAAAAGTTAACGTGAGGGTTCCTGATGGTTAGGGACAAATGCAATCGCATGGCAGGATGCTGTAAACGGACTAAACTTCAGTCAGGAGAACAACTGAGATAATCCATCCACAATACGAGGTTAGTCATTAATATACTGCAACTACATGGGAATAGAGCAGCTGCAGATAATTCAGCATTAATGAATCAATGGTACAGAAGTGGAGGAAGCAAGAAGAATGAGTTGAGTAAAGTTTGACTTATCTGACTGTTTTGTTTCACTTAATGCATCGTATAATCCTGTGCGCCTTATAGTCCAAAAAATACGATATTTATTTTTTTAGGTTTAATATGTCTTGCATAGATTAGCGCTGCCACTCACCCACAAGCATCAAAGACACACCAGTCATAATACTGCTGAAAGGGCACCTCAGGGTGGCACCTTGAGAAGAGTCCCTGAGTCAGCACAGCACATTTTTTCCTGGCCCATGTCACTCTGTGGGGGTTCAGCTGAAGAAGACAGTGTCAGAACTTAGCATAACGCAGACTAAAACCAAAAATCCCTCTGTGTGTGTGTGAATGTGAACTTACAGCGCAGGGGTCCCGGAGGTCCTGGTCTGCCACGTCAGGGCAGGATGGGCTGACCTTCCAAGAGTTTCCAAACAGCTCGGCTGTCGATTCCACAATTCCCTGCCGTGTTGTGAAGTCGTTCTCTGTGTCCCCATCAAAGTTACCACACAGGCCCCCGACCCGACCACGAAGATGGGCCGCCAAACGCACGTATACACGCATACCTGGAAGAAGAAATGCAAGTTGCAAGCAGCAATTATGGGACAGTTTTTTTAAGCAAGGCACAGACACTATGGCAACTACATATACTAATGTTGTTGTAAATACTGATAATTGTGAGAGGCTGCAATCACTCTAACGGCCAGTAGGGATGAACTTAAATCCCTACTTTAAAGGAGCAAATGCGTGTCACTTTAAGTATTTCAATGTTTTTCTGTGTATTTTCTGCAAAGGATCTTTTATATTTAGTTTATATGTGTGCGTCTTACCTCCATCCCACAGCAAAGTGACTCCAAGACGTGACGAGAGGGAGACAAACAGGCCAACTTTTTCCAAAGTCAGGCCACTGCCACTGTAAGACTTTGGTAGGCTAACTGGCATCCCATTTACTGTCACAGCATTACCTAATGTCACAGACAGTTTAGCAATTAGACTCTCACTTTCCTCACATAGTACAATCACTTTGCCAAAATAGAAATAGGACACATTTGTGAGTCATGTCTGATAAAAACAGCACCTAAGAACACACAAGTGATTCAAATCTAGGGATGGGTACCGGTATCCGGTGCCATGATGGCACTGGTTCTGACATAAACGGTAGTAACCAGACCGAAAAGCAGCGCACATTTCGGTGCTTTATTTTGGTGCTTTTTTTTCCTGAGATGTCATACACTTTGGATTCTAGCCAATCATTTTACGTTTCCGAGGATAGTAGGCGGGTCCAGGTACGTACGTTCTTTTAGAGCAGAGCTACAGATTAAAAATGCCCAAGGCGAAGCGGTCAAAAGTCTGGCTGTACTTCACAGCAAAAGATGCAAACTCAGCAGCTGCAACAAGTGCTTTAAGCTGATACTGTGATACTGTCAAAGGAGGTAACACCTCAAATCTGATGAAACACCTGGCGACGCATAGCGTTTTTTTTAAAAGCCGAGAAATGCGCCGTATTTGATAGCTTGCTGCGAGACCTCACACCAAGCACATCTACTGCGGGTGTGGTGCCTGTTATCGGACCCGGAGTTAGCAACATCCCCCAAAAACCCGAAGAGGAGAGTCCTGGCCCCTAGCCCTGCCAGTGTAGCAGAAATGATGAGGATGATGATGCAGCAGCAGCCGTTCTTCTCTGCGTGAGTAGCTTAATGTTGTTCGTGTGTAATTTACGTTGAGTAGGCTAACCACGTTATTACATTAATGCATGTAAGGTGAACTAGCAAACATCATCATAGCTACATGCGGCTGTCTTCTTGTTTGATGGCAGATACTCCCTTCACCCTGGACAAAAAGGCTAAAATGACCAAAGAAAAAGTGGAAAACAGTTAAACATGAGAGGTTTTTGGACAAAGTTTGTGTTTTTTCCATTGTTTAAGCTGCTTCCAGCCAAGAGTGATACCATATATGCCCCATAGCTGCAGAAAAGGCTAACATTGTTATCTCTTTACAAAAAAACAGCTGAACATGAGAGGCTTTTGGACAAAGTGTGTGTTCTCCATTCTTTAAGCACCGGTTTGAGCACCGTTTAAGCACCGGCACCGTTTCAAAAGTACCGGTTTGGTACTGGTATCGGATAAAACCTAAACGATACCCATCCCTATTCAAAACTTCAGTAAAACTTAAGTTAAACTCAAGATATCAGATCACAGACAAACTTGTTTGATGGGACATTCGGGGTTTTGCCTTTGAGGGCAAGTAGCTTACCCGTGCAATGATTTACATGTTTGAGTATGAATCAGAAGGTCTCTAGTTTGAGTGTAGTAGTTGGGTATGTGGTGTAAAAATCTGACATATGAACTATGTGGTGACCTCTTGTGAATAAGGGGGCTTTTTCTAAAGCAGTATTCTGCTCTCACATGGGTTCCAAGGGGCAATGTGTGCTGGATATAAACTCTCATTTAGCAGCACCATTGAGCCCTCTACCTCTTAGAAGATGTATGACCGTGTTTCCCAGACTGAGGGTGACTGATTTTGTGCAGGTGACTCCCGTGCTTCCACACGGCACGTTCTCCGCCGTGACGCTGAATAAGCCGCTGGTCTCCCTGGCTAACACGTACTGGCAGTCACCCAGGAAAGAGTAGCAACGACCGTCGAACGTCACATAGTGTGGGTCCCCCGTTGCCACGCATACACCAGCACAGGCAGAGCGGCCACAGTGCCAGCGGCGCTCATTGCACACACTGCAGGGAAAAATGAAAAGAATACGTTTATAATTATTATATCTTAAAGAATTTTGATGCACTCAGCTCATACATTACCATGTGTTGCAGTCCTTAGTGATGGTGTCATTGCTGTAATAAAGTCGACCATTGTGGTGACATGGACATTCATCTGGCAGAACACAGCGGTCGCCCTGAAGGAAAAGAAAAGATGTAAAGTACGAAAATGTTGGTCATGATCAAAGACCACAGCTCTCGTTGTGTTGTTTGTCTCTAAACTCACAAAACACCATAAAATTTAATTTGGAGCCGACATTAAGGAATTCATGATTTTTTGCACGATTGACGTTGAAAATAATCCTTATCTATCTAATATTGGCCCTTAGTGAAGCTCCTCTGTTCACCAGCTGTTTGAAATAAGCCATGTTAGTACCCTGCAGACATTAATAGGCAGGGCCTCGGGAGGATATGACTGGAACAGAAATGAAACCACGTCATAAACCTACAGCAACATCTGCATAAACCTGCACAAAAAGGTTTTCACTCACTAGTAGGACAGTCCCCTGTGGACACACACAGCCAGATAGGGGCTCTCTGCAGCTGGACTGCGTGACGCTTGACCCCTGCTGTTGGCCAGGAGGGTCCAGGCTCGAGCAGGTGAGGAGGCAGGAGCGTGGGGAGTAGACCAGAGTGCCAGGGCACTGGTTCACCTCCTCACAGAGCTCTTGAGTGCAGTTAAACAATCCCTGCTCACACACACTATGGAGGGAAGAGACGAGGGAGTGGAGTTAGTATGAACATCTACTGAATGGTATTACCAAGACATTATAGGTCTATTAAAGATTATTACTGAAACGTTGTTATTAACAAGTTTGGTTTAGCAGGGGAAACAGTGAATACACTATAAAGCAGACTTCATAGTGATGACATTAAACTATCATCCATACATTTTTATTGTCCTTTAACAGCAGCTGAGGCGTGACGAGAATCACTTAATGATTCACTTGAATCAACAGCCCGTGTTTTTCATTTAACGTGACCTGATATACTGTATGTCATTTAAGATATCTGTTTAATGATTAACCAGAATTTCCCTGTTTCCTCATAGCAATTACCCAGACAGATATCACCAGCTCAAAGGAAACAAGTCACGTACAAAACGGACTTTGTACAGACCAACATGTCCCAATATATTAGAAATCAGAGAGAAACGAATCTGAGCCATCGGTAAGTTACTTAAACCCACAGAGTAATGCACACTGCCGTTACATGGTGAAGAAATGCAATGAAATCCACCTATCCTGTATCAGCAAGCAGGAACATAGAGTGATTTCATCAGAGCTCTTGCACCACCAAGTATGCATCACGCTCTTATGTGCATCTATAGTTTGCAGTTGCAGTCATTTAAATACAGTGAATGCAAAAGTATTCGGCCCCCTTGAACTTTCCCACATTTTGTCACATGAATCAATTTTATTGGAATTCCACGTGAAAGACCAACACAAAGTGGTGCACACGTGAGAAGTGGAACCAAAATCATACATGATTCAAACATTTTTTACAAATAAATAACTGCAAAGTGGGGTGTGCGTAATTATTCAGCCCCCTTTGGTCTGAGTGCAGTCAGTTGCCCATAGACGTTGCCTGATGAGTGCTAATGACTAAATAGAGAGCACCTGTGTGTAATCTAATGTCAGTACAAATACAGCTGCTCTGTGACGCCTCAGAGGTTGTCTAAGAGAATATTGGGAGCAACAACACCATGAAGTCCAAAGAACACACCAGACAGGTCAGGGATAAAGTTATTGAGAAATTTAAAGCAGGCTTAGGCTACAAAAAGATTTCCCAAGCCTTGAACATCCCACGGAGCACTGTTCAAGCCATCATTCAGAAATGGAAGGAGTATGGCACAACTGTAAACCTACCAAGACAAGGTCGTCCACCTAAACTCACAGGCCGAACAAGGAGAGATCAGAAATGCAGCCAAGAGGCCCATGGTGACTCTGGACGAGCTGCAGAGATCTACAGCTCAGGTGGGGGAATCTGTCCACAGGACAACTATTAGTCGTGCACTGCACAAAGTTGGCCTTTATGGAAGAGCGGCAAGAAGAAAGCCATTGTTAACAGAAAACCATAAGAAGTCCTGTTTGCAGTTTGCCACAAGCCGTGTGGGGGACACAGCAAACATGTGGGGGACACAGCAAACATGTGGGGGACACAGCAAACATGTGGGGGACACAGCAAACATGTGGGGGACACAGCAAGCATGTGGGGGACACAGCAAACATGTGGGGGACACAGCAAACATGTGGGGGACACAGCAAACATGTGGGGGACACAGCAAACATGTGAAGAAGCTGCTCTGGTCAGATGAGACCAAAATGCAAAACGCTATGTGTGGAAAACTAACACTGCACATCACTCTGAACACACCATCCCCACTGTCAGATATGGTGGTGGCAGCATCATGCTCTGGGGGGGCTTCTCTTCAGCAGGGACAGGGAAGCTGGTCAGAGTTGATGGGAAGATGGATGGAGCCAAATACAGGGCAATCTTGGAAGAAAACCTCTTGGAGTCTGCAAAAGACTTGAGACTGGGGTGGAGGTTCAGCTTCCAGCAGGACAACGACCCTAAACATAAAGCCAGGGCAGCAATGGTTTAAAACAAAACATATCCATGTGTGAGAACGGCCCAGTCAAAGTCCAGATCTGAATCCAATCCAGAATCTGTGGCAAGATCTGAAAACTGCTGTTCACAAACGCTGTCCATCTAATCTGACTGAGCTGGAGCTGTTTTACAAAGAAGAATGGGCAAAGATTTCAGTCTGTAGATGTGCAAAGCTGGTAGAGACAGACCCTAAAAGACTGGCAGCTGGAACTGCAGCAAAAGGTGGTTCTACAAAGTATCGACTCAGGGGGCTGAATAATTACGCACACCCCACTTTGCAGTTATTTATTTGTAAATAATGTTGGAATCATGTCTGATTTTGTTCCACTTCTCACGTGTGCACCACTTTGTGTTGGTCTTTCACATTTAATTCCAATAACATTGATTCATGTTTGTGGCTGTAATGTGACGAAATGTGGGAAAGTTCATGGGGGCCGAATACTTTTGCAAGTCACCGTATACGACATAAAAGTTGGGCAAATGCTAACTTGTGCAGATGTTCACAAGGGTACAGCTAAATTCAAATTACCCCAGGTATTACGGCCAGGCTCACAACGTCAGGAGTTTCCAAAGAGACCGACCTGTTCCTCACTGATGAACAGGCACAAATCTGTAACAATGCGTCCCCGCCTACAGCACTCATAAAACAGGACTTTGTTCATGAAACCGGGTCAGTATGATACTGTAGCTCTGCAAACAATGATGATGAAACATGCTTACTTCAACTGAGTCTTTATGACCGGTGGTGAATGATAAAAGCTGCACTCAGATAGCCATAAAAGAGAAAGGGCTGCTTTTACAATGTACTGTTAAAAAACAAAACAGCAATCATCTATATGAGGTCAAAGAAAAATGACACCTAAGTAACTTCATTAATTTCTGCTTTCTTCAGAAGTTTAGTATACCAGATTAATCAGAAGACATCAGGGGATACTGATGTGGTCAGTTAAGTAGCAGAGGGGCTGCTGATCAGTTTTGGGGTTATTTTCTGTTCTCTAACTGATCTCGCTGTTGGAGCTCAGTCTGGGGGAAGTTCTTTTTTCACTTCGTCTTTCCTCATGTTGTGCATTTTCCATTGTTATACCTCTCTGACCTGTCTTCCTGTATGGTCAGAAGGCTGGCAGCCTTAACCCAATTTCCCTCTGGATGATCCATCCATCCATTCGCTTCCGCTTATCCTTTTCAGGGTCACGGGGGGTGCTGGAGCCTATCGTAGCTATCATAGGGTGAGAGGCGGGGTACACCCTGGACAGGTCGCCAGTCTGTCGCAGGGCTCACATTCACTCCTGCATTCACACCTGTGGGCAATTGTGATTTTTCAATTAACCCATCCCCACAAACTGCATGTCTTTGGACACAGGGAGAGCAAACTCAATCAATCAATCAATCAATTCCAGGAGACAAACATTTATTCTAAGGAGGTCCTTAACTCATCAGCAGGACCAGTATCTGCTCCTCTGTGTAAAGAGGACCATGATGAGCACTGCCAGAGCTACAAAATGACCTCCAGCAGGTCACCGGTGTGTATGACTCATTTTGTAGTGGGCTCTACACTCACCGCCCCGCTCCATGGGGCCCAGTTTGATATTTGGCATTGTCAGTTACCAACTAGCAGAAATGACAGGGCTACCACTGGTGCTCTGTGCTTTTCAGAGCAGGTTCACCCTGAGCACAGGTGACAGATGTGAAAGAGCCTGGAGAATCTGTGGAGAGCTGCCTGCAACATCATTCAGCACGAACAGATTGGTGGTGGGTCAGTGATGGTTTGGGGAACACATGCAGACCTCTACAAGCTAGGCAGCGTTTAAGTATCAGGATGAGCTTCTTGGACCCACTGTCAGACCCTGCGCTGGTGCACGCAGTCCTGGGAGTCTCCTGCTGCACGGCAATGCCCGGCCTCATATGGTGAGAGTATGCAGGCAGATCCTGGAGGATAAAGGACTTTACACCACTGACTGGCCCTGACCTCACTTGACCTAAATGCAACAGTGGGACATTGTGTTTGACCTCAGTGTACCTCAGAATGTCCAGCAGCTCAGTGATGCCCTGCTCCTGATCAGGGAGGAGATCCCCGGACACCATCCACCACAATGGGGGCAATACAAACTACTGAGTACCACTGCATCTTTTATTCACTTTGAATTTAGCCATCTGCAGGTTGGTAGTCTTCATTTCCATTAAATGATGTTTCGTCCTCTGGTTCCTGACCAGTCCATACCAGTATTGATATCCAGTATGATTTTTCCCCACTGAGATCTGATGCATTTACGAAGTGTTTATTTTTTTGTGTACATCTGCATCTTTAATATTTCATAAAAGATTTAAAAATTCTCAATCTAAACGTATTTCATGATCAAAGTGTGTAGCGGCAGAAAGGTGAGACAAACTCCTTGACTACATACCAGGTGTTGCAGTTATTTTGAACCACGGCCCCAGGTGAATGCATCACTGCTCCTTGCATGCATGGGCACAAAGAGATGGGGACACACTGACCCTGCTGGTCCTGCACAAGCCCTGGTGGGCACTGGCAGCCTGGAACACACAATCTTTGACTGCGACTGTCATCACAGCTCCAGCCGTGTCTCAAATCTGAGCATGAGTTCCCACAAGTGCGACCGCACTCCTGGTACACCTGACCCCCTGAACACTGCATTGCTGGGGAGAAAGGAAGAGATAGCGTAGCAGAGCATTGGTTTGTATCAGAAAAAACATTCTTTTGGTCTCTAAATAGTAATAACTTTTCCCTCAAAGCCTCAAAACAACACAAACAACGGTCCTACAGCTTACTGCAGAAGGTGTGGTTGCGCCACTGGACCGCAACACCTTCCTGAGCACAGTGTCGGGCATAGGCAGTGAGGACGGTGCAGTGACAGGCTCCCTGCGGCACACAGCTGCAAACCTCTGACAGACAGAGACGGAAATATGGCTCCCTCTCCACCACGTCGTGACACAACTGTAGAATCAGAGATGGAGGTGCAGGTGTGAATAAAAACGAAGGCGACAAACTCGTGAGAGACGACCAGAAGTACCCATCACACCCACCTGAAAGATGGGGCTGTGGATGACAGCACAAACAGTCTCTGCATACTGTCGCCTCTGGGTGTACGTGGAGCAGGCCTCTGGTGTAGCTCCACCAGGCAGGGCGCAGAGCTCTGTTGTGAATTTCGCCACAAAGGATGTCACGCTGTTCTCCACATCTCCTTCTGGGGTGGTAAAGTCGTCACGCTGGTTCCAGGTCAGTGTTCCACACAGGCCGCGCACCTTGTCATATATACCCATGTCCAACATAGAAGGATTGAGCTTCCACATAATAGAACGTGTCTTACTTCTTTGCAGATCACAGGTTGGCTCTGTGACAAAATTACAGTTGGGGCATTTCTATATAACACCCACTTAAATGATGTTATAACTTGAGGGTGACATCTGTACAGCTAATTTGCTAATCTGCAGAAGCTACCTTGGGTCACTAAACTGGACCTCGGAACCATGTTACAATTGGACAGTATAATGAAAGCACTAGGAGTAGTTTGAAGATCACCTTGTTTCCAAAGCCAGGCTGCAAGGTGATGAACGCCAGGGGTCCATTTAGGTACCACAGAATCTGGGCTCCAAACATCTGGATGAGCAGAAATGAGGAGGAGGCCTTAAGCACAGCTAGATCCCCTGTTACCAAGGGCACCGCTTCCTTCTGGCCATTCAGTGTCACTGAACCTGAAGGTAACAATATCATCTGTAACCAATCAGAATGCAATCACCACATTCGATCTAAAAGTCCAAGACGCTCTACAGTGTCTACTATAAAAACCTGTTTGTGCTTTGATTGCACAAAAATGCTGCACTATGACACAAGCTGCAGCCTGCAAGGTTGTAAAAAGAAGTCCTTGCAAAAGTACCAAAAACTGCAGTTCCTCAAATAGCCACAATCTCGCACCTTTGCCCCAGGTTAATACATTTGCAACAACTACATAAAACTATGTTATAATTTTTTGTAAATAACTGACTTATTGATGATGGCACCGGTTCTGACATAAACGGTAGTAACCAGACCGAAAAGCAGCGCACATTTTGGTGCTTTATTTCGGTGCTTTTTTTTCCTGAGCTGTGATACACTTTGGATTCTAGCCAATCATTTTACGTTTCCGAGGATAGTAGGCGGGCCCAGGTACGTACGTTCTTTTAGAGCAGAGCTACAGATTAAAAATGCCCAAGGCGAAGCGGTCAAAAGTCTGGCTGTACTTCACAGCAACAGATGCAAACTCAGCAGCCTGCAACAATTGCTTTAAGGTGATACTGTGCAAAGGAGTAGTGATGGTAAATTCAATTCTTTTTACTGAATCGAGTTTGAATGAGTCACTCACCAAAGTGAATCGGGTTTTTTGAGTCATTTGAGTCACTGAGTCAGTTGCCCAGAGAGTGCAAAGAATTTACATTTTCACTCAAACTTAATTTGTTTCTCTTTTCATGTAAATCCTACTGCTAAATTGAGTGATTGAAAAAGAAAAACAACTATTTTTATAGAGCAAAAAAGAGCAAAAAATAAAAAGATTTTTAAAGGGAACATTTATTTTATTTATTTTAATTTTATTTTATTAGTAATTTCCTCAAATGTGTCAAATATATATTTTCTCATCTAAATGTCCACTGAGCTGTGAGCCAGGAGGTGGTAATGAACCTTAACATTGGTTGCCAACCAAGAAGAAGAAGAAGAAGAAGCTTTGAGCCAGGAGGGAGGGGGTGAGTAGCTCAAATGTGCTGTTAGCATGTTAGCAGAGCGACGCAACTGTGAACTGAGGAGCTATTGTCTTGATGTGAGCTTCTACTCAGGGTTTTTTCTTCCAATTCAGAGCAGAAATGTTTGTTATGTTTGTTTTTTTCACACAGTTTTAATTATAAGCTAGATATATTTCTACTAATGAAATTAGTTTGCTAACAGCAACAGGGATGAGTCAGTGAGTCAGTAAAGTGATTCTTATTGAACGATTCGTTCATGATTCGCACATCACTACAAAGGAGGTAACACCTCGAATCTGATGAAACACCTTTTTTTAAAGCAGAGAAATGCACTGTATTTGATAGCTTGCTATCAAAGACCGAGCACATCTACTGCGGGTGTGGTGCCTGTTATCGGACCCGGAGTTAGCAACATCCCCCAAAAACCCGAAGAATAGAGTCCTGGCCCCTAGCCCTGCCAGTGTAGCAGAAATGATGAGGATGATGATGCAGCAGCAGCCGTTCTTCTCTGCGTGAGTAGCTTAATGTTGTTCGTGTGTAATTTACGTTGAGTAGGCTAACCACTTTATTACATTAATGCATGTAAGGTGAACTAGCAAACATCATCATAGCTACATGCGGCTGTCTTCTTGTTTGATGGCAGATACTCCCTTCACCCTGGCCAAAAAGGCTAAAATGACCAAAGAAAAAGTGGAAAACAGCTAAACATGAGAGGTTTTTGGACAAAGTTTGTGTTTTTTCCATTGTTTAAGCACTGCTTCCAGCCCAGAGTGATACCATATATGCCCCATAGCTGCAGAAAAGGCTAACATGGTTATCTTTTTACAAAACAACAGCTAAACATTTAAGCACCGATTCGAGCACCGATTCGAGCACCGATTCGAGCACCGTTTAAGCACCGGCACCATTTCAGAAGTACCGGTTTGGTACCGGTATCGGATAAAACCTAAACGATACCCATCCCTAGAAATCGATGGGTATATAGTTAAAGTTGTCAAACTGGACACAAGCTTGTTCGTGATTTTGGAGTTGTTATTGTATACAGTCGATGGTCTAAAGCAGCATTAAATGCTGGGTAAAGCTGTGTTGTGAACCTAAAGAGAACAGTAAGAGAAACAAACTACTAGACACATCTAGATTTGATTTCCTGTGATCTATCAAGCAAACCTTCATACTATACCGGTGTCTGTGATGGTGACTGTGGTCCGGAGAGCTGTTACTGACATCTCCTTTAGACACCCCCCTCCTCCTTCCCCTCCCCCTGCCGTACAATCTCCACAGCGCACACTCACAACTACCTTCCTGTCAACAAAGTCCTGAAAACACACAGAGAATAAGTAACAATGCACAAATCTGCCAAATGTGTTTGATTGCATTTCTCTACACATGGCTCACCTCCACAGCAATGAAGGAGCAGTCGCTTCCCTGCAGCGAGTACCTCTTTTTGTCAAAAGTGGTCACCTGTAAGCCGCCCATCAGGGCGCACTCTGCTGCACACTTCTCCCCAGTACACTGCCACTGACCCGAGCTACACACACTGTCAAGGTAAAGGCAAAAAGAGTTGAACGTAAATGGGCAAAATGGGTAAACGATGAAGAGTTGACAGGAAAAGACTCCCTCCTCACCAGGTGTTGCATCTCTGTTGTATTTTGTCCCCTGACTGGTATGTGCGTCTGCGATGAAAGCAAGGACAATCGTCTCTTTTCAGACACCTTCCCTGGTGAAAATAGAGGCCTGGAGGGCACTCGCATCCTCCAACACACTCGTCCCTGCACTGGCCCATGGCTGCGGGGGGCTGTGGAGAAGTACAACTGGGAGGACAGGAGGATATGCAGTCTGAAAACACCTGACCTCTGGGACAGACACGGTCTGAAAGGACAGATAAAAGAGAGAAAGCAGCATTATTATAGCGTGATTCTCATCAGGACAATATTGACAATCTGACAGGCCTGAGACAAAAGAGAGGTGTTGGGATGGATGGGGACGTCAAAAGTGCTAACAACTTAAATCTGCACTTCAATAGGTGTGACTGCCCTGCGTCTCCTGTCTCCACACCCAGCTCTTCCCATCTTCTCCTTTCTCCTCCCCCCTCTCCTGCCCCCTCAGACTGTCTCACCCTGTCCCTCTCAGCAGATGACATCAAAAGAGAATTGGGCAGACTCCACTCCAGTAAAGCTGCTGGCCCTGACGGTGTCAGTCCCAGGGCCCTCAGGTGCTGTGCTTCCCAGCTGTCTGGAGTTCTACATCGGATCTTCAACATGAGTCTGGAAATGCAGAGAGTCCCATCACTCTGGAAGACACCCTGCCTGGTTCCTGTCCCTAAAAAGATTAACCTGTTGACCCTCGGTGACTACGGGCCAGTGGCTCTGACCTCACATGTCATGAAGACACTGGAGAGACTCATCCTGAGACATCTGCGTCTGCTCGTGGAGCCCCTGCAGTTTGCCTATCAACCTCGTATTGGCGTGGAGGATGCCATCATCTACCTGCTGGACCAGGCTTATTCTCACCTGGACATTGTTGGGAGCACTGTGAGGGTCATGATCTTTGACTTCTCCAGTGCTTTTAACACGATCAGACCATCACTGCTGGGGAATAAGCTCACGGAAATGCAGGTGGACGCCCCACTGGTAGGTTGGATTACGGACTATTTAACAAGTCGGCCAAGTCGGATGTTATCTGTCGCTCAGATAACATCCTGAGCAGCACGGGGGCGCCGCAGGGGATGGTCCTATCACCCTTCCTCTTCACCCTCTACACGTCTTACTTCAGGTACAAGTCTCAGTCATGTCATCTGCAGAAACTCTCTGATGACTCAGCCATTGTGGGTTGTATCAGGGACGGACAGGAGGAGGGGTACAGGAGTGTGGTGGACAGCTTTGTCGAGTGGTGTGAGCTTAACCACCTACAACTTAACATCACAGAGACAAAAGAACTGATTATGGACTTTAGGAAGCAGGCTCCTCCTCCTAACCCTGTCACCATCAGAGGGGTTGATGTGGAGATCGTTGAGGGCTACCGGTACCTGGGGGTACACTTGTACTGTAAACTGGACTGGACCAAGAACACCAATGCTATCTTCAAAAAAGGGCAGAGTCGGCTTTTCCTACTGAGGCGACTCAAGTCCTTCAATGTTGGTAGGAAAATGCTGACCATGTTTATCCCTCTGTGGTGGAGAGCGCTGTGTTCTTTGCAGCTGTGTGCTGGGGAAGTGGGGTGAAGACAGCTGATGCCAACAGGCTGAACAAACTGATTAAAAAGGCTGGTTCTGTCCTGGGTGTCAGACTGGAGAACCTGGAGGTGTCTGAAAGGAGAATGCTAAAAAAGCTTGTTTCTATCATGGACAAGCCCTCCCACCCCATGCACGCCCCCATGATGGACCATCAGAGCAAACGCAGCAAAAGACTCATTGCCCCGAAATGCAGAACTGACCACCACAGTAAATCCTTTGTGCCGGTGGCAATAAGACTGTATAACTCTTCCTCACTCTGTAGGTGATTTTCCTGAGACGTTTACCAATGTTATTCTGTTCCCTTCCAGACCGTGCAATATTACCCAACAGTACCTTATTGAATATGTGTTTCATCCCCCCATCATACGCTGCTACTCCCTTTATTCTATTGCACAATACTACGTCACTTTCTAGAATCGCCTGCACTGATAGTTAAGTTATTTATTCTCCAGGATACAGTCATATATATTACTTCGTTAGAGTTATTTGATACTATGTCTTGCACTATCCTACTGTATCCTACTATTCTTATTGTATATATTGTATATCTTATTCATCTGTTCCTCTGTCTCTCCTGCTGCTTTGAGCATGTACATGACAAAAGAATTTCCCTCGGGAAAAATAAAGTTATTCTTATTCTTATTAAAGAAGAGAGGTTCCCTAACCCTAACCTAGCCAGAGATATTCAACTCAATTCAATTTTATTCATGCAGCAGTGACAGTGGGAAGGAAAAACTCCCTTTTAACAGGAAGTAACCTGCACCAGACCCAGGCTCAGGGAGGGGCGTGGCCATCTGCTGCGACCGGTTGTTGTGAGAGAAGATATGGTTGCTTACAGTTTATAATAATGTGCTGTGAGTCAGCACTGCTTTGAAACTCAGAGAGAGTCCTACGTATAGATACTGTTACTGAGTTCAAAATAAAGTTAGAACCTACAGACCCTAAATTAAAATCCAGGTTTCTGTGTCAAAGCAATTTATGGATGCTTCTGGCTAACCAATCAGATAGCATTAGCTGAATAGTCAGTAAGTCTGGACACAAATTATATACCCTGACACTACATTACCATACTCAACTGCAATATAGAGACATGAGGCTCCTTACAACCAAGAATGCTGAAACAGAGGCTTCAAAATGTGAGTCAAACCATCATGTGACATCATGTTGGCTACATTCCCTTTTTTATATCTATGATGTTAGCAAACTTTAGCTAAATGCTGTGTAAGCAATTTTATTGAATTGATCCACTGACTGATCTTGCATTGCATCTGATAAATGCAACGACTGGGTGTCGTTGCATTTATCAGATGTAATGCAAGATCACTCTGAGAGCAGAAGGCAGGGGAGGATAGAGGAGACGTGAGACATTTCCTTACCACACAGGGTGGGTGTCCTCCACATTAAGATGATGTGCTGTTGGGCACACTCTCGGGCGTAGCTAGCCAGGGTGTCACACACTGCCCCCTCCCTCTCTTTGGCTGACAGGCTGCAAACCAGGTAAAGACAGGTGTCTATGTAGGCTGCTGGGTCCAGCTGAAAGACACAGAAACACAAAGTGATCTTACAGGAAACCATCTGCACACATTGTTTGATATGGTTGTGTTATTGTGACATTATGCTGTTTACTTGTTGTAAACTGTGCTATCAATCTATTTAAATTTAGTGTTTGAAGTCATAAAAGTCAGCATTGTTAACATCTTGTTAAATGTGATTGTCAATATATTTTTAAGATATTATAATTATAATAAATACACCTTTGGCTTCAAGTAAAGACAGGGGGAAATAGACGATTCATGCCTTATTTACCACAAGTTAATCACACTGTATCTATAACAAGTCATTGGTCTTTAATACAGTAAGTACAGTTCCCTTTCTTGGAACTGTAACAGTGAACTTGGTCAGTTATTTACCTCGAGTAGCTTTTTACAGCCTGGTGTTCAGAGAAATGTACATTTACACAACATTTACAATTGTGGTCAAAAGTTGACAAACTCATCAAGGACGTGAATGTCATGGTAGCTCGGAGTTTTTCATGGTTACTTTAACCTGTTCTGGTGCATCTTTAATGACTTTATGAGACAAATATCGGAAGCACAAGTTTAAATTCATTTGAGATTTTCACACATGAGCTATTTTACTTCGACCGGCTCAAATATACACCCCTGCTAATATTTGATTGAATGCTCCTCAGCACTTGGCACCTTAACCAGCCATCAACAAGCCTCTGTCACATTTAGCTGGATAATGGACCATTCTTCTTGGCAGAACTAGTAAAATTCATTTAAATTGGTTGGTTTCCAGTAGAGGTGGGAATCACCATACATCCCACGATACGATGTTATTGCAATTTTTAAAAATATTTTGCGATATTCAGATTCTGTACATAAAGGTAAACTTTATCAATATTCATTTTCTCTAATATCAAAGTCTCACACTCAGTCTTTCTCTCATTTCAGTTTTATTGTTGACAAACTGAACAGTTTGTATTACAGTCTAGTCCAACTTAACTGAATCAACCATCTGGTACAATTATAGCTATTCTGAACTATGCAGTTTATGAAAACTATGCAGCCCCTTCAGCAACTGAAGAATTTGAAAGTAAATTAAAACAAAATATAATTTTACATTAAATAAAAAAGTTTTAAACTTAATTAAAATAAAACATGTCTTAAATTAAAATAAGTAAACTGTCATGTTTATTAAACACATTTGGACAGTGAAGGAATGTCAGGATTCTTGCTCAGAAAAAGGATCAACATGCTCTGAAGTCAGAGCACAAAAACCTTTTTGTAACAAAATATCGATTTCTGCTGTCCCTGTATCGATACATTATTAGCAAACAAAATATCACCATACTACACAGTATCGATTTTTCCCCCCACCCCTAGTTTCCAGGCACATACTGTAGTTTCCGCACTATAAGGCAGTGCGCTTATAATCCAGCTCACCTTATGTATGAATTCTGGTTGGGCTTACTGACCTCAAATCAATTTCATGTGCTACACGCGCTCAGAAATCTGTCAAAAAATGTTTCTGCACGACTTTGCTAAGCTACCGTAGTCAGGAGCCTCGCGGAGTAATCTGGGTCCTAAACTCCGTCTCAATGTCAAACGATCACTGCGGCATCATGAGAGTTAAAAACTGTCTAAATTCTTTCATCTTTAATAAAATGATCAGCGTTGCTGCTTTACCAGGTGTAACCTGGGACGAACAGGACAATTAGGACCATTGTCCTGTTCGTCCCAGTTTCATCCATATTTCAACCATCTGTTGATTTGAGGTGATGCTGTGAGATAGTCCACCTTCTTAATTGTACTGTAGTTAAACCGTGGCTCAGGTTGGGAAGCGTATCTGTAACCGTATCTGTAACCGGAAGGTCGCTGGTTCGATCCCCGGGCTCTCTGTCCTGGTCGTTGTGTCCTTGGGCAAGACACTTCACCTACCGCCTACTGGTGTTGGCCAGAGGGGCCGATGGCGCGTTATGGCAGCCTCGCCTCTGTCAGTCTGCACCAGGGCAGCTGTGGCTACAACTGCAGCTGCCTCCACCAGTGTGTGAATGTGAGAGTGAATGAATAGTGGAATTGTAAAGCGCTTTGAGTGCCTTGAAAAGCGCTATATAAATCCAATCCATTATTATTATAAACATGCTCAATAATGAAAAGTTAATAAGCTCTGTTCTGGTCAAGTTCAAAACCTTCAGCACACTTATTAAAAAACCTCAGTGAATGTAAGCATAAATTCAAACTTGCATGTATAATTTTCACCCTTGATTTTCAGAAAATACCAAATAAATTTAAACTGTTGCATCCAATATTTGCTTTATAAGGTCATTAAAGATGTGGGGTGTGCAATCATCTCACCCTGAAAAAAGTCCACATCAAAAAAAACACTAAAAGCCCCAAATTCATGCCATGATGGTTTTATGCAAACCTCTGACCTCTAACAACATCTGAAGATCACACTGCAGCACCTAGAAGCTAAAAATCCTGTCAAAAGAAAAGGATATGCTACGTGACTGAAAAGCATCAGAGGTCTCTGACCTGAGGATGGCAATGAGTGAAGGGGTTTTCCAAGAGTCGGCGGCACACCGACTCTGCCTCCTGACGCAGCGCAGTGTCTCCTGTCACGTCACAGCTGTGACCAAGCTCAGCTGCGTCACTGCAGCCCTGAGGGAAGCATGGGACACAGTCTCACTAATGCATTTCAGAAAACACTGCCAATATGGCCCGTCTCATAAAACAAAGTAACAATAACAAAAAAAAGCCTAAAATGTTGCAGTTAAAGTAAAACGAATTCACTGCAGTACTTCGCTGTGTTGGTCCGGAACTTTCCATGAGTTGCCAAAGCTGGCAGCATACTGGGACACGGATCCACCCATTGTGGTGAAATCATCTACCGTGGACAAACACATAAAGGTTAATAATGTAAAGCAACTGCGTGTGACGGTTAAAATTTGAAAGCACACGTAGCAAACAAAGTTACATCAAGAAAGAACGACAAAGAAACCCTTCTTTGATTGCAAGTGTGTCTGTACTGTACTTCTCTCACCGTCGGCATTGTTGTTGTAGATTCCACACAACCCCCTGGTGGCTGCCATGTGCTCAGCGGTCACTGTCAGGTATACTGTGTTCACCAAATCAAACTTTACTCTGACCCCCAGGCCACTCTCCACAAACACAAAGTCTCCCAGCCAATGCACACTTACTCCTGCAAGCAGTTAATACAAAGTAACACTTTTAGATACACCAGTGCACAGAAATGTGGGGCTTTTAATGTCATTTAAAGGATGGAAATGAAAGGACATTTCTGCAGCACTGAATGTGGCCAGAGCTGAGTAGCCTGTGTTGTTCTCAAATAGGAGAAGCTTGGAACGAGCAGTCAGTCACAGCAATTAGAGGCAAATGGCTTCGGTCTGAAAGGTAACTACAGCGGGGGAAATAATTATTTGCTAAATTAATAAGTTTGCTCTCTTAAAAAGACACAAATGTTCTCTCATTTTTATAATACTTTGATTTTAATGAAAAGAAATAGAATAGACAGAAGAAAACTCATAAAACATGTTATTGCGTCAAATAAGCCTTATGAAAGTTCCCATTCGTGGGACTAATAAAGGTATCTTATCTTATCTTAAGTTTTTGATCCCCAAGCAAAACACAACTTTGTACTTGGTGGACTACTCTTGTAGTTGGTCACCTCACACCTCGGGGGGGATTTTTGCCCCTCCTCTTTACAGCAACTCTCTAAATCCTTTAGATTTCTTGGCTGTTGCTTAGTAACTCAAAGCTTTGTAGGACTGAAGTCTGGAGACTGTCGAGACCTCTCCGTGACCTTAGTCGGCTGCTCCTTTAGCCATTCGTTTGTTGTTCCTTGGTGGTATGTTTTGTGTCATTGTCGTCCTGGAAGATCTCAGGGAAGAAGGTTTCATTCATGATCTCAGCGAGCCCCTCAGTGTGCTGAAGTCTTCCTGTACCCTTAGCTGAAAAACATCCCCAAAGTGTGATGGTGCCACCTCCTTGCTTCACTATGGGGATGGTGTTCTTTGGGTCATTATATGCATTTCATTTACTCCAAACATGACAAGCTCATGGGAGTAAGTGTGACTACAGCACTTACTCCCAAGTCTTCTCTGAGTTTTTACATCTTCACTGTCAAACTTAAGATGGGCTTCTACATGTGCCGCCCTGAGCAGGGGGGACCTTGCAGCTGCTGCAAGACTTCGGTCCGTTCCAGCCTAGTGTCCCAACCGCCTTCAGAGGATTAACAAGCTTCTTCCGTGCATCACTTTTCTCATCATCATTCTCACCCAATGAGGCGAGATGCAATTAATGATCATTTTATATTTCTTAGAATTCCACATAACTGTACCAACAGTTGTCTTGTAGCTCAGTCCAGTCTATAGTCTGTAGATGTCTATAGTCCCTGCTTTGACAGCTCTTTGGTCTGGCCCATGGTGGTGGAGAGGTTAGAGCAGAAAAACTGTGGAAACTTCCGAACGCTTGAGGGACCATGCTCACAAATACTGCCAAGTTGTAATTGCTGCTAATGGCGACGAAGTGAGGGGTGTGAATATTTTTAGCCAAGTGTCATATTATCTTATGTTAATAATCAGACAGGAAAGGAAGGAGCTCCGAGTTATATCTGAGAATATTTTTACCATTTTGAAAAAGTGGCTGTCCGTTTGGAACGTGCAGATTGTTCAGGGTCAAATTCCTGTGATGTACTGCAACCAAGTCGAGACCCAGCATCATCCGTAGTGCCTGAAAGCAAAGAGCCACAGACAGATATGAAGAACATGAATGCACAGAAGAGGTTGGAAGGGTTCACATTTAATCACTGTGTGGAAACCTCAAATTTCCTCTAATGGCTGCTCCCATGTTGGTGCCTTTTTGAGCACTGGATTGAATTGTGTGGCAGTGAAGTTGCTTCTGTTTGATCCAAACCATCTCAGAAGTGTGTGGAACATAATACCTTACTGCAGTCTTCTCTCCCATCACAAACTGTACTGATGTAGACAGCCCAGGTGCCATCAGTAGATGAGGCCAGCAGGTAAGTACAGCTGCCCTGGAAGTGGAAGTGCTTCCTGTCAAAGGTACGGTAGTGGACTCCACCCCAGGACATGCAGGTGGCTGAGCTCTGAGGAACGCTGGCACTACCCGGCAGACCAAAGCGCATCAGAGGAGAGGTTTGGGAATCTGAAGAGAAGAAGAATATCTGGAATCACCGGCAGCTGCAACATTACTGACAAAATGTGAAGGAGAAGGATTTTAAATAAATAAATGTGCATGGTTTCTAACCTGGAAGCAAAGTGTAAGTGCAAGACAAACATGTGTGGTCTGAAGCATTCCTCCAGCTCAGTCCCCACAGAGTGCTGCAACACTGCTCCATGGGCATAAGTGAGGAATTATGAACTCCAGGGAACTCCACACAGTTCCACGTAGAGTAGCACTGACCACGCACACCCACAGCTAGGAGTCAGGAGGAGTTTGACCATTATAGAACAAGGACATAGAAAGAAAATGTAAGTGCAGTTTTAGCCTGAAGAAAGGTGACAGCACTATTTTTTAAGACAAAGAAACAAACTTGCAACTGAAAATATCAAAATACGTTTTATAAAATGTACAAAATTCGATGAAAATAGCTTTTTGGTTTCTCGTCCTCACCCTCAGAGCAGCGCGGGCCAGCCCAGCCCTCACAGCATGCTCTCGCTGTCTTGTTCAGCATCTGGCTCTGGATCTCTGGCGGTCTGAGGTGAACAGAAACATCCGGAAACTGGTCATTTGTGCATTCTTTTAGCTGCCACACTAGCTGCTGTCATCTAAGGTGGTTTCTGTCGCATTTTTGACTAAATTAAATGTAATTTACTTGCATTTTACAAGCACAACCAAAGGTATCGACACTTCACCTAAACAGTGCCCATAAAACCCCTGATCTGAACAAACTGGCAGTTACCAAACGAGCCACTTACTTGTACATGAAGCAGGATGCCTCGGAGCCCTGCTGTTTGTAGTACAGAGCTATACCATCGTCGCCCCCGTGTTTGACTCGCATCCTGTCCACATCCAGCCTCCATCCTTGGGTGTTGTACTGATACACCTCTGAACACCTCACCTCTAGCTGCAGGCGTGGGGACAGGACTTGTTCCACCCTTTCTTGTGTCCTGTGTTCACACCAGTGTCTGGGACATGATATATTTAACTTAACCTCTTAACGTGCGCCAGGTCACTGTAACAGTGTACCGATGTAACAGTAACAGATGGAGAAACATATCATACATACAGAAACATAACACGTTCATAAATGACACAAGGAGAAGTGCTGTATAACCGATATCTTACTAATGCTTAATACTGTAACATTATTACATTATTAGTACTGAATTTTCTGTTTTGAGAATATTAGAAATTACTCTTTGAAGTCACTAAATGTAAAGAGTGAAAAAAAAAAGAAATCTTCAGACTCAATTTTGAATGTAACATCTTAAAGTTTGTGAAATTATTCAGCTTAGTATGTAGCTTAATAAAACATTACGATCTGCAGGCACATATTTCAGCACATCGACGCCTATTTTAAAATGTATACTGCTATGAAAAAGGCGTCTGTGGCCTCCAAAAATTTCAACAAACTCATCGAATGAAAAACTTTTAGTAAGAAGCTGAAAGTTTTGATGATTTAACTTCTCTTTCTTTTTTAATTTCTTTTCAATCAATAAACTTTTAAATTATACAGTGAAATAATAAGTCTGCAATGGAAGATTGTTCGGTAAAAGCCAGAGAAATATAAATAACATCAAAAAGATTTATTCTGTGGGAAATTAAAACATAAAACTACAATATGAAAACCATATTTTTGAGTTAGTCAACTAAGTAAATGTATATTAATGATAATAACAGTAGTAGTAATAGAAGTATTCATATTTTCATTATTGTTACTTATTTGTAACATCAATCAGTGTTTTGAATTACATTGTAACAGATGTTCATACAGATGAATCCTGCTCATAATTCGTTGACCGTACTCACCCCATCCCCATTACTGTCTGCAGACCAAGTAGACTCAGCAGTAGTTTCTCCATAATTCGCTCCTTTGTGTTTGTTTTAAATTCCTGTAAAAAGATGGGTCTTTTTCACATTGCTAGACTTTAATTCCAGATGTGAAATTTTGATTTCAAATCTGCACAAAAAACTTCATTAGAAGCTCAAACAAAGGCAAATATTGACCCTCATGGAGGTTGTTGACCAATCAGAATATATAATAGGTCTATTACCCTGTCAACAGTGCACTTACCTCCACAATCCTTTTTTAATTGGACTCCTTGTTCTGGGATTTTTCTTTCTTTCTTTTCTGTTCTTTCCAAAACATAGAGTCCTCACAGGAGTGATACTTTGCTTATGGAGGTAGTAACGCCTCAGATGTAGTGTTTTAAATGTGGGGGGCGACTAAATGGATGTACAGTAGCATTTGCGCCTGCTGCCATTGGATATAAAGGACAAGGTCACAGCTGGGATGAGAGGCATTGGTCACTGGACCTGTGGAGGAAACATCCTCTCACCTCGCCCAGTCAAACATCGAGGACACTGGAGGTGATCTGACAGCAGGGGTGGTGCAGCCTCGGACACAGAATAAAGAGATGTTTGTCAGAGCCTAATCTTGTAAAGAGAGGCGTTTCTAGAAGGATGATTGGGGGAATTTATTCAATGAAGCATGTCAACAGACATGGGAACTGAAAGTTTTTAGAATTACTGCAATCCCCGACTAACCCTTTGACCCTAAGCCAAGACGATCAAACACAGCTGTCACCACAGCTGTTCCAAGGAAAGTGAAAATAAGCTACTGGCATATATAAACCAATCTGTCCAATGGACTTGTTTACGCTGGAAATACAGTGTGCTTCGAGGGGAAAAAGTGGGCTTGCATATGTTATCATCGTCATCTATGGGAAAAGCTGAGAGAGAGACCTGGGGGGCGGAGGAGGGGGGATACCAAAGGTTTATCAGACCCTGTAAACCTTTGGTATCCGGGGTCTGATACTCTACATGCTGAAAAAGTGCTGGCACCATGACAGGTGCAAAGCTCTTGAGGAAAAAACTGTTATTCCACTGCACTGAAACCATCTGGAATAGACTTCAGGATGAAAAGAGGCAGATATAGGTCATTTTAGGACAAATGGTGCACTTGCTTTCTTGATAAGAAGGTATTGAATTGATTAGAATTACAGCTGAGTGAATTATTATAAAAGCTGTTTTTTCCTGTTGTGTTCTTCCAGTGTATCAACTTTGTTTTCGTCAGAGACGATCAGTTGTTGTTCAAATGTAGCAAAAACCCCCAAAAAAACAACAGATGTGATTTCTCTGTAACTACCGACCTACAGCTCAGGTCCTGCTGCAAAACATGCACAATGATACTGGAGACAACAACAACAACTGTTCACTTAGTGTTCAAAAATCGATCGTGCATTCAGCATTATGTTCTCAGTAAATGTATATGTCTGTATGGAAACGTACTTATATAAAAGAAGAGCTAATATTCAACTATCTAAAGAGCTGATCCCTCATGTTGTTGGGAAACTGGCTCAGTGTCATTTGTCTTTTCCCCCGAAGCATTCTAGTCAAATGTGATAAGATAAGACTAAACTGTTGGACGATGTTCAGTATGTAGATATATTTGTACAAGTGTGGGAAATTCCAAATAACATAAAACATGCTGCTGCAAAGGAGACGGTTGATAAAATATTTTTCATTTTAGCAAAGGGCGATTCAACATTTCTACCTTCCACTCTAGCTCGAGTGTCGGCCACTTGAGAGAAAGTTAAAGGACAAAGTCCGCCTCTCAATAAATGAATTGCAAGTTGTGAAACATCAGTCACAACCATTGTCTGCAATGTTATAACGAAAGAGGCGAACGCCGGGCAAACGACACCGCAAAGTGTACACGTTTTCCCCTGTGCGATGCGACAACAATGTGCATTAATCCCATGGCAAATTTGGGATTTTCCAGTTTTCAAAGCTGTGCTGCCTGCACTGATGTCACGTAGCTGCCAGATAAGTGAAGAATTTGTTATAAAAAAAGAAGCAAGCAAAGCAATCAACATCAGGAGTGAAATATTGGATATGAAGGCACTGTTAAATTCAGTTTCATCATAGGAAAGTTTTAATCTTCTGACAACATTGGAATATGTTTTGTATCCCTGTCATACGAGCTATTTATTTATTGTATATCTAAACAACCCTTCAAACTCCTTCATATCAAGTGAGAACATTTTACAGGCCTCTGTGAACAACATCCAGCTGCAGTTAATTGAGAACTGTGCCACAAGAATGCTCGTGACGTTAAAGACTCTCGCTCTGTACTGTTTGTCCTTTCAGTCTCTTCACCTTCACTTTTTCTTTATGTGCCTTTCGTGTGTCCTTCATGTTTCTCGTCCTCGTCCAAAGCACCATGAATTGCCTTGTTATTGCAAGGTGCTTACCTTGCCTTCGAAGGATCAATTATTTAAAGACATCGCATTTACAACCCGCTGTCAGCCAATCAGCCTCTTTCACTGCAAAATCAGAGGTTAAAGATCATTAACGGTACACTGACTCGATCATTTGCTGAAGCAGAGGGACGGACTGTACGGCCTCGCCTTACATCAGGACTACAGGTACTGTCGCTGATTTATTTCTTTTTCCTTGATATGAGGCTGCAAATGGTTTCCAAGGAAGCAAGAACCGACTCCACGCGTCACTTGTCGCACTGTTACATAAACTCCATTATGCAAGCACAAGCACGAGTGACTTAATGGGGAATTTTGATATTTAAATAAGCACTGATTTGTCAGTGTCCTTTGAAAGAGCACTCAATGCTGCTGTTTCTGTTTTGTGTGCAGCATAAACTAGGCAGGGCGAACGGAGGGAGGGACAGCAGTGTGTTGCAACTGGGGCTGATACAGTTTGTGTGAATGAGGGAGAACTGCCTTATCCAGCTGTGAAGAGACGAAGAGGAATCAAGGTGAGGAAGGCTTTTCTTTTGCATTCTGTTCAAGAGTACGGTACTCTGCTTTCTGCTCATTGCAAATATACACAAGAAAAGAAAAGTTATTAGAGTGTGGATAAGGAGAAATGAAGCTGCCACTGCATACATGATTGCTGTAAGACCTGTAAAATCTCTAATGGAGCCTCGCCATCTTGCCCTTACAGCCATGAAGTCTCTCTGCCTGCTGCAGCTCGTGTGCTTGGCTGGTTGCATTGCTTCCAGATCCAGAGAATGGGCTCATCATGGTGCGCCCATATTTGCTGACCTCACGGTGCACGAGATGAAAGCTGTGCGGGCCTACCTGCACGGTATTCCCGAGATGGGGCTTACTAACGCTCGTAGCAGGGCTCTGAATAAGAACAGCATCCTATTGATGGAACTCCATTTACCCAAGAAGCATGAGGCCCTAAGAGCTCTGGACCGTGGACACGCCAAACCCCCACGCCAAGCTCGGGTCATTATCCAGTTTGGAAACCAGGCCCAGCCCAACATTACCGAGTATATTGTCAGTCCTCTGCCGTCCCCAACATCTCACGAAGTCAAGACTTTCAAAGGGGCAAAGCCCGTAACGTTTGAGTCCAGGCCTATTACTGTGGTAGAGTATGACCATGTCAACGACATCCTCAAGAAGATCACAAACAAAGCTCACAAACTCCTGTTTGAGACCACAGGAGGGTTTTCTTATAGCAACTGCTCTAACCGTTGCCTGACGTTCTCAGACATAGCCCCTCGCGGGCTGGATCCAGGGGAGAGGAGAACCTGGATCATGTTGCAGAAGTTTGTGGAAGGTTATTTCATCCATCCAATTGGATTTGAGGTACTCGTCAACCACCGGGACCTGGATCCGGAAAAGTGGACTGTTGAAAAGGTTTGGTACAACAGCGTGTATTTTGACAGCGTCGAGGAACTGGTAGAAAAGTATGAATCGGGGGAAGTGGAAAAGCTGAAACTACCTGATCACAGCGATGACGACTTTTACTCTACCTACATACCTCGCGGTCAGATCAACACTCCCACGAATATCCACGGGCCAAAGCTCGTCGAGCCTCAGGGGCATCGCTACCACATCGATCGCAACTTTGTTGAATATGCGGGATGGTCTTTTGCATATCGAGTCCGCGCATCTGCTGGGCTGCAAGTCTTTGATCTCCGTTTCAACGGAGAAAGAATCGCCTACGAGATCAGCCTCCAAGAAGCTGTAGCCTTCTATGCTGGCGATACTCCTGCAGCCATGCAAACAAAGTACATCGATGCAGGTTGGGCAATGGGCACCTCGACTTTTGAGCTGGCACCAGGAATTGACTGCCCAGAAATTGCCACTTTTATTGACCTTTACCACTACTTTGATACAGACAAACCTGTGCGCCATAAGAATGCTCTCTGCATTTTTGAGATGACGATGGCTATGCCTCTGAGGAGGCATTTTAATTCAGACTTTCAGGGGGGCTATAATTTCTTTGGAGGGCTGGAAAACACTGTGCTCGTGCTGCGGACAACCTCAACAGTTTACAACTATGATTATATCTGGGACTTCCTCTTCTACCCGAATGGGGTGGTCGAAGTGAAGGTCAGTGCTACTGGATACATCCACGCCACTTTCTTTACACCTAACGGCCTTCACTATGGTTCAAAGGTGTACGACTACGTGCTGGGTAACCTGCACACACACCTCATCCATTATAAAGTGGACCTGGATATTGATGGTGAGTATCATCGTGTTTCTGTCTATCCTGCGACTAATTTAAGCATAAACACATTCTCTCTTTTTGCTTGCACACCCCAATAGAAACTGTTCAAATACAGAAATGAAAATAAATGCTGAGAATTAAGAGAACAAGACGCTTTGTGAAGTTGTTTGGCTTTATTATTCTAACACACACAGCACAATGTGGCCTCAGTTACTGATAATGGCAAAAAAGCACCTCTGAGCTATGACTAAGCCTTTTACAGATGCTGTGCCAGATAAATAGGCTTTGTGGACTTTACCCAGCTGAAAAGGAAACAACTGTGTGCACTATCATTTGATAAGCGACACGTTTAAGTGAATACCTAACAACATCTTGTATTGATGTGGACAACTCTGTTACATTTCTCATGCAAAATCAATATTTTTGTAGAGGCATCACCAGACCAGACTCTCCTGACAGCTCTTTCCCCTCTCTCCACCACAGGTCGAGAAAACAGCTTTGAGACCCTGGATCTCAAATTTGTGAACTTCACAAATCCGTGGAGCCCAAAGCATTTCATCGTCCAGTCCAAGCTCCACAGGACAGAACACAGGACCGAGCGATCGGCCGCCTTCCGCTTTGGCAAAAAGTTTCCCCGCTACGTGCACTTCTACAACCCCAATAAGAAGAATAAATGGGGCCATCAGAAGGGCTACCGGATTCAGTTTAACTCACATGCGCACAGTGTCCTCCCCAAAGGCTGGAGAGAGGAGAATGGCATCAGCTGGTCCAGGTAACATGTTGTTTCCTTGACTAGGTATAATCAGTTATTCATGGCAGCCATTTTTATGCATAAAAACAACTTGAAAAAACCATAAATATGTTAGAAATGAATTGATGAGCCAGGCAAATGTGCTGATGCAGGTGAAATCATTCATCACAGTGTATGAATGGAGCCGCTGTGCATCTTCGTGCTGAACTCACATACTTGGCATTCATCTAACTCGCTGTATTATACTCCCAAATCCACATCTGTGACTCCTTTAATATGCAAATATAAAAACGTACCACTCTTGCAGACATTAATACAAGTTCATACAAGTAGGTGCTCACAGCACAAAGGCGGCACTTTGTCTCTATGTTTTCTTCACCTGTCAGAATGACAGACAAATGTTTCCTGGTGAAATGTTTCCGCCTAGATATCCTCTGGCTGTGACACGTCATAAGGATAGCGAAGCTACCAGCAGCAGCATATACACCCAGAATGACCCATGGGAACCTGCGGTGTCCTTTGAGGACTACATCCGCAACAACGAGGACATAGTCAATCAGGTGCAGTAGCAAACCTTGATCCACCTATACCTTATTGTCCCATACTTCCACACTGTGCTAACCTCAGCCTGAAGTTAAATTGAGAGCTTTCTCATCGAAAATAAACCTGAACTATATTCCACAGAAAAAGCCAACATCAATAATGTTGTTTAAATCTACTTTTTTAGGACAAACACATCTCAGTGCTCGCTAACAGGTTTAGCAAGCTCCAGTAGCTTAACCGATACAGTCACCTATTTCAAATGTAATTCACATCCTGTTTTTACTGGTTTCAGAGAGTAACTATGTAATGAGTCACAATACACTGATGGACAGCGTCCTTCTGAGAGTTTATGTCGTTAGTTTAACGTTTCTCTTTTCATTCATCATCACAGTAACTCAAGAATGACACACGTTCTTTCGTTTGGCCTTTAAGTAGATAAAAAAACAGCTAATCTGAGCACTATAGTAAAAATTCCACGGTTGTGTTTACTCTTCTGCATGCAGGACCTGGTAGCCTGGGTGACAGTGGGTTTCCTACATGTGCCTCACTCAGAGGACATCCCCAACACTGCAACTCCGGGAAATGCCGTGGGCTTCTTCCTCAGGCCTTTCAACTTCTTCAACGAAGACCCTTCCGTGGCGTCCAGAAGCACTGTCATTGTCCGGCCAGGCCAAGACGGCAAGCCCAAGATCCAGAGATGGACACCCGAGGTCATAGGTCACTGTGTGACAGATAAGCCTTTCTTCTACAACGGCACTTATGCAGGAGTCTAAAAGTGGTTGACACATATCATCTTTATTAAAGAAAACTGAAACAATTGCATAAATGTACATGTAGTCACAGTAATTTGTTGCCAGATTATAAAAGTGGCGCTTAAATTCTATTCTGTTTCATGCAATCTTGTTTTTTACTGCTTCAAATGAAGATCAAATGAGCTAAATATTAAAGTATGTATAACACCAGCTCGACCCACTCATGTAATACGGCAGTGGTGTAGAAGCTGAGCCTCGAGAGCGCTGATAATCCTCCGATGCGTCGCCATGGATGAGGTTTAGCAGCAGCGGGTATCCAGGATGCTGGATGGCCTGTATCCGCCCTGCTTGGTCTAAACTGCTGCCCCCTCAGCGTGCTCTGCTTGCCCCCATGTCGGGAATGTTTTTGCTGAAAGACAAAAGGCCCCAGAAAGCAAACAGCCTGATTCCAGATCGTTCCCGGCAAACAGTGTGGGATACCACCTAGCTGCGGCGTTGCCCTTGGGAACCTGGCTTTCCATACAGTGCACAAAGCATCAGCAGCACATGTAAATGTGTTGGCCTTGTGTTATGGCATTTAAAAAAGTGCTACATAAAACTTGTTTAAATCATATTGTGTTTGATTTCATTTTGATTCAAACTGTTTACACTCAAGAGCAACCAATAAAAACAGGTGTTAAAACTCAATTCAATTCAATTCAATTTTATTTATATAGCGCCAAATCACGGCGACTTTTGTTGTATCCATTGTATCCAACAATTGTATCCATTGTTGTATCCATTGTATCCAACAATTGTATCCATTGTTGTATCCAGTGTATCCAACAACTGTATCCATTGTTGTATCCAGTGTATCCAACAACTGTATCCATTGTTGTATCCACTGTATCCAACAATTGTATCCATTGTTGTATCCATTGTATCCAACAATTGTGTCCATTGTTGTATCCATTGTATCCAACAATTGTATCCATTGTTGTATCCACTGTATCCAACAATTGTATCCATTGTTGTATCCATTGTATCCAACAATTGTATCCATTGTTGTATCCATTGTATCCAACAATTGTATCCATTGTTGTATCCATTGTCAGGTTTGATATATGACAAAGTATCAAAATGAGTTTGTCTGAAAGGTAAACTGTGGTTTTAGTTTGGGGAAAAGGTATCCAGACAACTGTCGTGAGGATTTTTGCAATTGAAAAGGAAAAAAAAGAGAAAACATTTAATGTGTGTGTGCTGATGTTTAACAGGGCACACGGTAAAGGAGGGACGAGTGTGAAAGCTGTGGACAGCATTCGAGGAGGGGACAGAGGAACAAGCATTCCTACAGCTATCCCCATAGCAATGACAGCTATAACATCTGCAGTACTGAACAATAACAGTGTGAAATTTGATTTCACACATTCCTCATGTAACATTGATGCTTTCTTTGTTCCTTTTTCTTACTGAAAGTACAGTTATACAAGACCCATCTGTGCTAAAATCTCTATATGAAATGCCACATTACTGTAAACAGGGTCGATCTGAATTTTAAAACCTTGAAGGGAAGCCAACAAAAAATGAAACGATGAGAAGAAATGTGACATATACTTTGTTTCTTTATTACAACAATAAGTGAAGTATTAGTTGCTGAGAATAAAAACTCTCATTTAACAAAGAGCCGGTGGGTGGAGATGCTGACCTGTTGCCATCTAGTGGTTTCTTGAATAGTTGTTCTGCTTCACTAGAATCATGACGTCGGGTTGGATCACAATGCTGACCCAGATGAGGCATAAAGCCCAAACTTCTTATCTTATCTCTGATTTCTTACATTGCAGCGTTTACCCTGTTTTTCCTCTCTCATAACATCATGACACAGTCCTGGGATCTTTGCCATCTTCCATCAGAGGCCTTTGGTTGTTTACAGGAAGTTGTGTGTTCCTGTGACCTTCCAGAAGATTAAACGTTGTGTTAATCTTTGTTGTTCGAGCATGCATGCAGATCCCTTTGGGACCCACTTTTGCTTTTGAGATTCATTAGTTCCTCATGGCTGTTATGTAAATTTGAAGTTTCGTGAGGTTTTAATTTGCTTTTGCAAAGGAACCAGATGTGCAACAGCAGTCTCTGTGCCTTTTGACCAAGAAGAATAACTAGCACAGAACAAATTGTTCTGTTATTGACTTGCTGTGGTCACAGAATATAATCAGAACATTCAGTGGAAAAGATAACTTGTACAGGCGAGTACATCATGTGTTGAAAGATTACATGTTGACATGATGCTATGGATCCGATTCAGTCAGGACAGTGCCGCACAGGAATTACGCTCCTTCCTGTTGATCACTCGCTGATCACACAGTTACATCCCGTTTGGCACAAAGAACAGATCTAAAAATCTAGATCGGTTTAATTTCTGTCCTTTCTGTGTTGTGTCTGTAACTTGTCTTTCATCTGGGTTTGTATCACATTTAGGTATTTAGCATTGAACACTTAGTTCATACATAATCTACGCAGATGAAGTCCATTACACAATCCTGTTCTGTTGCCTCCGAGTTGACCAGGATGTCGACCAGGAAGTAGAGCAGGTCATCTACTCATCGGAACGTTGGCAGTTTGATCCCTGGCTGCTCCAGTCTGCATGCCGAAGTTTCCTTAGGCAAGATACCGAACCCCGATGCTATCATTTGAATGTAAATGTTACACACTCCACTCTCGATGAGAAGCTTTGGCGTGGGGGAGCCCTAATTGTTCTGCAGAGACATTTGCTGCCGGATACTCGATGGTCAGTTCGTGTGCTTGGAGACACTCTCGATGGAGGACACTGAACGAGAGCTACCGTTATGAACCATGATAACAGAGCTCTGGCTGATCGGAGCTGCCTCTGACCTGGCTTATCAAAGAACAAAGAAAGCGGTTACAGCTTTCCAAAACCCCCACTAGGCTCGCCGACATGATTGACGATGGGCAAGCTGTGAGTACTCAGACTGTGTTTATGGAACACCATATGGGAAGCTCACGGCTTTGCAATGGGAAATAGTTAGACCTGGTTTCCGCATTAACCCAAACAATCATCTCCCTCACTCATGCAGCTCCTGAACAACAAATTCTTGTCCCTGATAACCGGACTATGTTTAGTCTCTCTGACCCGATCCTTCAAGGACCCCTGGTTTGACTGAAGGACTGCTGACTTTTGCTCAACCGGGTGAAAGGACACTGCTGTCTACATTGGCTTACTCTAGCCCTGCTCACCCAACCCTGTTGCTTGTCACGTGTTTTCATGGTGTCACGGTGTGAAGATTCATGTTTTCTGTTCTCATACTGATCCCCTATCAGGAGCTCAGTTCTCTTTTTTTCTCCTCTCCTGTTTTTCTATACCTTACCTGTTCTGACCTGTCTCCCCAATGTGATGTTTGTGTAACGTATGTATGGTTGGAAGAGGTCCAATTTCGCTGCAGGCAAATTAAGGCTTCATCATCATCATCATCATCATCTTTTAAAGAACAGAAAAAAGTGCTTGTATGGATGGGTGTTGAATGGGTGAATGAGGCATACTATAAAAGAAAAACACTATAGAACATCAACCATTTACTCCTCCTTTACTAATGAAGCAACAAGGCTGAGGTGTAATGTTCCTCCCTAACCTAATGTTCTGTGAAATAGAGCGTTGCACTTCCTGATTGACTGCTCTTATTGGCTGTCAGATAAAGGTGATGTTCAGTCGCATCCTTCACCTCTCCATAAAATTGGGATAATACAGAAGAAACAACTAGTTTCTCAGTCCTTTCTCATAGAGATATGTGAGAGGCAGTACAAAGAATACAGCTACAGTTGCTTTTTGTGTGTGTGTGTGTTTCGGCGTACAGATAGACTGCAACCTCATGTAGTCCCCCTGTTGGTCGGTGGGGGGCAGACGTACATTCTCCAACCTGCATTGTTTCCATTTCAGGTGAAGAAGAAGATGGTTACTGGGGTAACGTCAACATCATCTCGAGCCGCTGACTTTCTTCCAGCTAGCGTTTCCTTCTTTTTCGTTTATTTCTCTTTTCAGGTAAACCGCCGACTGGAAGTTATACAGGCGTATAAAACGGACCGCAAAGAGACCATTTTCCGGTAAGAAGCTGCGTTATCTCACGCCTAACGCCGGGACGTTTACCGAAGCTTTCGTAAACGAAGCTAAGCGAAAAAGTCTCAGCTAACAAGTTAGCAATAGCCGAACTAAGCTTCAGAACTGTAGTTTTAACAGACTACGCTGTCATAACGAGGCACAGCGACGCGGGTCAGTGTGATATCAGTGCAGCGTAGATGCAGTGTTTGTGCACACACACGCACACGAAACAAATCATGTTTCTAAATCAAAGTAAACACGTGACATTTGTTATTATTTAGCAGTTCTTCTTTACTCTTTTTAGCAGTGTGCACATCTTTATTTCCTTTACAAGCTCAGTGTTACTGTGAGGTACAAATCAGCCACTTCTTTCGCTACCACTCCTAATCACGTGACCGCCTGATCTGTTGTGCTCGTAAAATCTACTCAAGTGGAAAATGTCAGTATATGAATTAACAGGCACCACAGGGTTAAAGGTTATTCTTTAGTGTCTTCAAGTTTGGCCCTTTTATTTCACCAACAAGCACCGACTGTAACAGCATCAGGACTGGGTGTTATGAAATGATGTGGTTACTGTTGCTCCAAGGCAACAGGAACAGTGACAGACTGAACTCAATTAAATAATACAATAAATTACAAAGTTAAAAATACAGGAAATAACATAAAAATGGCTCCATCCAGCCAGCAGCTCCACGTGTCTGATTTGTTACTCAGTGTTCCTGTTTGTAGAGGTGGGAATCACCATACATCCCACGATACGATATTATTGCAATTTTTTAAAATAGTTTGCGATATTCAGATCCTGTACATAAAGGTAAACTTTATCAATATTCATTTTCTCTAATATCAAAGTCTCACACTCAGTCTTTCTCTCATTTCAGTTTGATTGTTGACAAACTGAACGGTTTGTATTACAGTCTAGTCCAACTTAACTGAATCAACCATCTGGTACAATTATAGCTATTCTGAACTATGCAGTTTATGAAAACTATGCAGCCCCTTCAGCAACTGAAGAATTTGAAAGTAAATTAAAACAAAATATAATTTTACATTAAATAAAAAAGTTTTAAACTTAATTAAAATAAAACATGTCTTAAATTAAAATAAGTAAACTGTCATGTTTATTGCTGCCAAAAACAAGTTAAACACATTTGGACAGTGAAGGAATGTCAGGATTCTTGCTCAGAAAAAGGATCAACATGCTCTGAAGTCAGAGCACAAAAACCTTTTTGTAACAAAATATCGATTTCTGCTGTCCCTGTATCCATACATTATTAGCAAACAAAATATCACCATACTACACAGTATCCATTTTTCCCCCACCCCTACCTGTTTGTGTGTCCACTAGTTTTAGGCATCATGGCAAGCCAGCGGCCTCCGTCCGGCATGGGCCGGCCGATGAGCCGCAGCGGATCTGTGGTCCCTGGTGCTGGGAGACCCCCTACAGCTATCCAGCCTCCTCCTACAGCTATGCGTGTTGCAACTGGGGTAAGCCATCAGCAGCATGGATACGCTATAGCTTTGAGATATTGAGTGTGTTATGTTCAGTCTGAAAATAAAATTGTTTGCTGACGATGTTGTGGTCTTAACATTTATAAAGCCACAGTTGTGCTGATTCTGTGTTTCTGCGCACCCAAGAAATGAGTGCCAGGTTTTACTGAGCCTATGTGTAACACTATGTACCAGCTTTGGCAAGAAAAAAGACCAAAAATGAAATGGACATTGTGCTTATGATGCATTTTTATAATGCACTTTTGTAATCTTTTGTGCAGTTCTGAGTACAGACTCTGTTTTCCCCTCCCTACATGTGTGTTGTATCTAATATGAGAAAAAAGAGATATCGTGATAATATTGTCACTGTGAATTCTTTCAGCTAAAATAATTTCAGAGTGAAAATGCAATTTTGTAACAGCCACAACTAAGGCACTGCATTTCCTCTTCCAGATGGTCCCAGGGACCAGTGCTCATCCAGGTTTGAGGGGTGGCATCCCCGTCGCCTCCCCCGGAGTCCTGACAGCACCGATCAAAGTGACTGAGAGGCCGGTCACCCAGCAGGGGCTCAGTGGGATGAAAACTGGCATGAAAGGTATGTTTTCTTCTTGGATATTTTTCTGGCTGTGTTTCTGTTTAATATATAAATAAACCTGTGACCTCCCTCCCACATTTCCTTTACCAAAGGACCTCAGAGACAAATTTTGGACAAGTCCTACTACTTGGGTCTTCTCAGGTAACACATACTCACCGGCATTAACAGTAACTCCTTATGTCAAAGTAAAGGAGTGCATAAACCATAGGTCAGCTCGATCACTTCACAAAAGATGCAAACATACTGAGCACATTCACATGTCTTAGAGTTGGTCTTGAGTTAAAATGTATTTATTTTTTCACCATAGATACAAATGTGATCTTTTTACGCTGCTCGTGAAAAACTCTATCGATGTGAAATTTGTTCTTCTGTCAGGAGTAAGATCAACGAGTTGACCACAGAGACCAGCAAACTGCACAAAGAGATCGAGAGCTACAACCAGGAGAACTCCGTCTATCTCTCTTATGAAAAGAGGTGGGTGGTGTTCTTCTTCTTCTTTTATGACCAAGTTTCTGTCTTCATTCCCGTCCTTTAACAGTTATAGAGTGAAAGATGAAATCCACTGAATCCAGATGAACACTGTATAATGTCCCCACATTGTAACCCTGTGATGTGTGTCTGCTGCAGGGCTGAAGGCCTCGCTGCTGAGATTAAGGACATGCAAGGCCAGCTTGCTGACTACAATATGGTAAACAGCAACAATGTTGTTAAACACTGAAAGATTGTATCCACTTTTTCACTGTGTTGTTGAGGAATTTCTAGCTGAAGCAGTCGGCCATGATGACTTAGGCTACGTCCACACGTATCCGGGTATTTTTGAAAACGCAGATTTTTCTATGCGTTTGCACCTTTCGTCCACACGTAAACGGCGTTTTTGGTCACTGAAAACTGAGATTTTTAAAAACTCCGGCCAGGGTGGATATTTTTGAAAACTCCGTTTTTGCGTTTACGTGTGGACGAGAAAAACGCAGAAAACGCAGCGTCAAAGGCGTGGGCATTTTTTGACGTCACACTGTGCGCCACATTATTGTTTCGGTGAAATGAATTTCTACAATACTGTTACTGTTAATTGTCTCTGCAGTGTTTAAATGCTCATATACACACACAGTTACTGTCCCTCCACACATACGACACTGTTCTGCTTCTATGCTCCAGCTTTGTTTACTTTTTCCCACCGAGGCTTCTAGACTTCTGATTGGCCAACATTTCTACACGGTTAGGAATATATCGCCACCTGCTGCTTTGGCATGTTCCTAGCAGCGTTTTCCTTCATTTCTGCCTTTACGTGTGGACGGGATTATTTTTTAAAATAAAACGGAAAATCTCCATTTTCAAAAATGCCCGTGTACGTGTGGACGTAGCCTTAAAATAGACGATGTAAACTTCCCACTTCAGGGACAGTAACTATTTGATTGCAGGTGTTACGATGTTATGAGGTTGTGTTTCTAGTTTTCAGTGAATGCGTTAAACACTGGACTCATTTTTACTTCACTTTTGTATTTTTTTATTTGTGTTTCCAGCTTGTGGACAAGCTCAACACCAACACAGAGATGGAGGAAATGATCAACGACTACAACATAGTAAGTAATCCATCACAACAATATAAAGGGGTTTTTCACGAACTGGAAATATAGTGAAAAATTCTCCCTTTAACTTTTTGATCTTGTGTTTAGTTGAAAGCCGAGAACGACAGCGAGGCAGAAAGCATCGATAACATCTTCACCGAGAGGAGAGAGTAAGTGCACGTTCTCATAAAGACACTTATGTCTCCATTAGACAGTTTTATGTTCACAAATACACTTTCTTATTTTCAGAATGAAGTACTAGGACATTATTTAATTTAGCCTGATGGCTAGTTGTCACATGAGTCATAAAACATTATTTAAAAAGAATCAGATATGTGCAGGTTTGAGACTTTTGAACACAAACACAACAGGAAACAACTGCTTGTTATGTAAAGATGAAGCAGCAGTGGAGTTTTCTTAATAAAACTGGTAAAATAAATGCCGCGTAGATCCGCGAGCAAACAAACACGTGGAGTTTTTTATCTGAAACACTTGCAAACTGTTTTCAAACCACCGTAAAGTGAGGTTCGTATAACACTGCACATTGCTGCTGGTGTTGTCGAGTCATGAAGACGCCTCTTTAGTGCCACTGGAGGTGAAAACTCTTGTAAACCATGTGACTTCATCGTTCTAGTGCCAAACAAGGATAAAGCTGTCGATCTAACTGGGCGCTCGCACACTGACACTAATGGCTCAGATTACAGGAAGTGTTCTGCACTTGAATATTGTTCTTCTAGTGGTCAAAAAGTGGAGTTAGGATTGTTGCAGACTCCTCGTAGCTGACAGCTGTCAGTCAGGCAACAATGCAGGTCGTGGAGTTAAGAGCCTGAATTTGTTCTTTCAATAACGAACAGTACAGCTCTCACACAATATGAGTGGTTTTGTGACCCGTGAAATGATAAAACTCAGCGGTGTTTATCAAACAGCAGGTTTGCCACTGAATGGATTGTATTGTGTTTGTGGTTTGGTTTCTTATCATCGTCGTTTCTCCTCGCGCACGTCACTCTTCTCTCCTGATATACGGATCCTCAAAGTACTCCTGCTCCTCCTGCTCCTCGTCTCTCTGTCTGTTCATCTGTTCAAAGCTGAATGTTTGATTGGTCGGGTGTCTTCCCGTCGCTGAGAACTCTGTCGACACGAAATCCTCGTCGCCCTCCTCGGCTTCTTGTCGTAACTGCTGATGCCTGTAGTTGTGGAAGAGCTTGTACCAGGACGGCCCCTTGACGGCACATACGATGAGCACGGAGGTCGTTACCGCCAAGATCGCGACGGATGCTGTGAATTTCCAGGTGTTGCCGAGCGCGGGTGCCGGGTCTGGTTTGGGTTTGAGGATGGAGACGGGTTATGAGCTTGCATTTGTGCGTCCACGTATTTAAGTGGAGAAAATGATCTGATGTCGTACCTTTGCTGACGCTGTTGTTCTGACTGGTTGACTGCGTGGTCGTCATAGTAACTGATGGGCCCGACGTGTGTTGAGGGCGGACTGGTGTTTTTGGTTTCTGAGGGTCTGGAGTGACGGTGGGTGATAATGTGGAGCACAGTGCTGTAGCATTAAGAAGATCTCGTCCAGCCTGCTCTGCTGGAGATGCACAGACGACCTGTGGTCCTCCTGCAGCCACACACCATTTCAGTAGGTCTTACATGCTCTTTCAGTTAAGTTAGAGAACAGTTTCTTCACATAGAAAGGGATTTTAAACACTGGCCTCATTATCTCTCTATACTGCACTCCTACTTGTCTCTACTTGTTTTCATTCAAAGCAGTACTTTTGGCTATACTGGGATAAATCTTTAACAATGATGTGAAAATAAAGTTCACTGATTGATCCAAGAGAATCACTGAAATTTGCAACATGGGACATATGATTTAATAATCAAGCTACCAGCAACAACATTTTCCTTTAAGTAAGTAACCAGACCATCGCTCAGTTTCCCCAGGAGACATTTTTTGCTCACTAAGGCAGAGCATTGAACTCTATATGGCACAGGTGTCGAACTCCAGGCCTCGAGGGCCGGTGTCCTACAGGTTTTAGATGTTTCCTTGATCCAACACAGCTGATTTAAATGGCTAAATTACCTCCTCAACATGTCCTGAAGTTCTCCAGAGGCCTGGTAATGAACTGATTACTTGATTCAGGTGTGTTGACCCAGGGTGAGATCTAAAACTTGCAGGACACCGGCCCTTGAGGCCTGGAGTTTGACACCCCTGCTATATGGGAACCAGGTTGTATATGGTGGGTGCTCTCCTGCATATATGCTGCTTTTTTTATGGTAACCATCACCAAAGTGTCACCACAGCACCTGTGTGCAGTTTAAAAGGAAGCAGACAAAAGCACTTATGTTCTTATGTGTTGATCAGCTGTGTGAGCTTTAGGTTCTTTAGGTAATTCTGGCTTCCAGTAACATCAGTTGCCAATAATCTTTCAAATAAGGCTCAAATAAAACCTCCATACCAGCTGTGCGAGTCTCTTACATGGCTCATAGATTGTAAGTAAAAATGTGCCGCTGTAGGTTCAAGCAAGATGCTCCGTGTCTACTAAAATTCCTTCAAATAAAGATGCACTGCTCAAAAGAAGTTCAGGAACACTTTGAACACCGGTCTCAGTGGGGGGAAAGCCATGCTGGATACTGATATGGATGGGGGAATGAAAAGATGGGAATGAAAATGATCAGCCTAGAGAGGGCCGAATTCAAAGACACAACGCAAATAAAAGTGAAGCAATGATGCAGCCAGTCTGTTGTCCCGATCACTGATGTCAGGCAGGTGCCGTTGCCTAGCCTGTAGACGTCTGTGTCCCCCCCCCATAGATATGCCTCCCCATACCATTCCTGACCCACCACCAATCTGGTGGTGCTGAACGGTGTTACAGGCAGCACAGCATTCTCTACAGCTGCTCCAGACCCTTTCACATGTGTCACGTGACCTCAGCACACTCATGAACTGTGTTTGTGGCACCGAAAAAATGTTCCTTTCTTTGTTTGAGCAGTGTTTATAGTTTTCAAACTGCTGTAATTGACTCATTAGCTCCCAGAAAGGGTCACAGGTCAGCCAACATTTAAAAGTGTGTGATGAAAATTACTACCCATGGTAACATTTGCTGCGTCGATCTGTCCAATGATGGTCAGCAGGGGACAGGAGCAATTCCAGGGGTTTCCCTGTAGGTTCAGTACCTGATGGGACCAGACAGAGCGAGGTGAATGAACTAATAACACATCCTGTACAGGAAACACTTACATGTGCAGCCCTAAATCCCCATACACATGCATGCATTTCTTTATGTATGTCATGTCTAGATTAGTTATAACTTAACTCTAAGTTTGCAGATTCTTTTTGAAATGCTCGTTTTACCTGTAACTTGTTCAGCCCACTGATCAGCTGTGCAGGGAGGCTTGTTAGCGAGTTGTTGGTCAGGTCCAACTCTGTCAAGACATCCAGGTCACTGAAAGCCTGAGGGTCAAGGCTACAGAAAACAGCACAGCAGAATTATATTACACTTGATTACATACCACACTGTACTTGGATATATTACTAACATGCAACAGTAGTAGGTTTTAGTAAGTATCCACCAACATCAAAATCAAACCAGTTTAATGGTCGGTGTTTAACACACAGTATACTTAAAGCTAGGGATGCAACGATACCAATTTTTTCAAACCGATACGATACCGATACTTGGATCTGAGTACTTGCCGATACAGAGTACAAAAAACGATACTTCTACCACACACACACACACACACACACAAATGCAATTAATTGAAAGACAGGTTTTATTTTATTCTCTGCCGATAAAAAATAAAATCTTAATAAAAATGACCATAAAAAAATTTCAAGTGAAAAATAAGCACTTCTGTTAAATTATTGCAGAGTCTCCACATTGTAATTTAACAAAATATCACTGAACTATTGGCACTGTCTCGAGCTTTCAGAATAATAAATAAACACTTCTGTTTGGAATAAAATAAATACAAATTAGGTTTGAGAATAAAATAAACGTTTAAATTATTGCAGAGTGTCCATATTGTAAACAAACAAACAAAATAATTATTATAAAATAAATAATAAATGAAATAATAATTGGCCCCCTAGTGGCCAATCTAAAAACTACAACAGAAATGACAAGCCACCCTCTGATTAATGAAATAAGTTGGTATCGGTTCATGGTATCGGTTAACTTTTACGAGTATGAGTACACACAGATTTTACAGTATCGGCCCCAATACCCGATACCAGTATCGGTATCGGTGCATCCCTACTTAAAGCAGCTAATTAGCATTTAGCTAGAAGTTAGACTTTTGCTAGCCTACTGACCTGCTGATGTTGTTTCTGGTGAGAGACAGCACTCTGAGGTTCGGTACCACAGAGAAGTATTTGGCTGGAATAGCAGTGATCCAGTTAGCATCCAAGTGGAGCTCTACCAGGCTGGGATAGCTAGCTAGTGCTTGTTTGTCCGTGTCATTCAGAGTAATTAGGTTCCCTTCAATCATCAGTTTGGTAACATTTACATTTTCAGAGTTTTCGGGGATGACTTGAAGATGTTTGTTGGTGAAGTTTGCTGTCAGCTGATGGGTGGAACAGGAACAATTGTTATAGAAAACTGGAAAAATATAGAAATAGACAGCTGGAGCAAAATGGTGTTAAAGGCCAGAACTTTTCTTACGGTTTCACCGTCTTTCACTGTCTCAGTATGTTTCACCAGCCCTGCAGTGAGCCACAGCAGGAGGAGAGGCTGCCAGCACCGCTCCATCACACCACACTGAAAGGAAATGATACAAAGTCCTGTAACCAACACGTGACAGAGAAAACACGCTCATTTGTTTTATCTGGGCTCTTAAGAAAACCAGTAATTAATTCATTTTTTGCCTGGTAGAATTCAGCTTTTTGATTGGAAAAGCGTTACGATGGCACAGATATCGACGAAGCCCAATTATGTAGTTGGACTAAAATAATCTGACTAACATCAACTCCATTTATACACAAGGTTTGCATAAGTTACAGTTAAAAAATAATCATTTAGCCTGTCAGTAAAATGTATTTTCTGAAATACATATTTAGCTCCTCCCCCTTTAAGCCAGCATTCTTTGGATTGGCTGTGCCTCTTAGAAACAAGGTTGCGTGACACAGTAGCGCCTGAAGACCACAAAGAGATGAAAAATATCAGCGTATGCTGTGAAAAGTGTGCAGGGGTTAAAAGTGTGAGATTTTGTAAATAAGTATTGGCCGATGTTTACACTGAGCACAGCACGTCATGAGGACAAATACTCACAAATACGAGTGATACAAAGTGCCATAAATGTGCATTCTAAGTAATGGCCAGCAGGGGGAGCTGCAGAAAGTCTAATATATGGCAACAGTAAAACAGCGCTTGGGTCTCTTGATCACTGACCTTATGATCACTTCCACGATAAGCTGATGGTCTCAGTTTCACATGAAAACAAAACTACACTGATCTTTCAATGATGGCCCCATTAGAATGAAAAAGGAGGATAAAACTTTACCACAACGTCCGTGTGTGCCTGTTACCAAACAGCAGGGTGGTGACAGTGTAAAAGGCAGCTTGAGGCTTTACAATGTTTTGTTTAAAGTGTTTGATTCAAACAGCAGGTAGGCGGAGCACAGCTCGCTGACATCACAAAGAGCAGAAGGAAAAAACTGTTCAGAATCTGATGAAAATACCCTTTAGAGTCGGGAGCTATTAAGCCATCTAACCTGAGGATAAAAACATTACCCATCATTGCACGGCATATTTCTGTGAATTCTTTGTATGTGCAGTGAGCTGAGAAATCGGGCACTTAAACCCGAGGTCAGAGTACAGCAGAGATAAAGCTCTGTGTTAGGGAGCGAGTGTGGTTGTTGAGTGCACACTGATGCTGGAGTGTCTTTTTTACAGAAACGTCAGTGCACGTCTTCTTTTGAAGGACACGTGTAGAAATGTGTCTCACAATCACAAGTCCTGTGTGGTTTTCACAGTTTCTCTTTATACTTGTTGTGTAATCATCTTTTACTAATGAAAAGTAGCAGAAGAATCTTACCTTCTTCTACAGATGAACCTTCGTCCTGTGTTCCTCTCACGCAGTCAGCGTACCGAGTGACCTTTGTTCCTTGTAAAACAAGTGTGCACTCTGTGCTAACTGTTTATGATTGATCAAGTTGGTCCTCCCATCTTTGCTGTCTTCCTTCTTCTGCCTACAAGTATCTCTCAGGTTACTGTTGGAAATGGCTCATCTGAATATATATGTGAACTAGTTCAAGGTGTAATTCTGCAAATGACTGAATATGATTAATGACAAGCATTTTAGTTCTTTTAATGATGAATGATGAATGAAAAAATGTTTCAGCAACATTTGCAAACTATTGTAAACGTTGTAGTGATTAATAGTGCTGTGAAAGTGAGCAGGCACTCCAGCAGACTGGGTTACATACCTGTGAGGAAAATCAAGAGAAGTGCATGACAGCTGAACAAGAATCCCCACATTCCTACTCTTCCATTGAAGTAGAGACTGATGTAAATGTGACGGGAAGAAAGCTGGAGCTGCATCGCAGCCGGAGCACCGTCTCTGGGAAAGTCGGGTTTCAGCACAGACGAGGGAATGTTGAGACTGGAGGAGCTGATCTACATCACAGGGGTCGGGTTCAAGTGTAAACGTACGATGGGAATGTTTATTCAAGAGTTTTGTGCTGTAGTCTTCCTCCATGAGTCCCAGAGCAGGGGTGTCAAACATAAGGCCCGTGGGCCAGGATCAGCCCTCCAAAGTCTTCAGTCTGGCCCACTGTGGAAAATGAAGGAGGGCATAAATCTTCTACGGTGTCGACGTGCTCCATGACCACTCGTACTGTACCAAAGTAAATAAGTCGTAGATAAACCAACAAACGGCAGAAAGTTGCTCGTTTTTCACTGGCTACTATAGAAATTATCATTTTTATATTCGATTCATAAAGAAAAACAGAAAAAGGACAAAAATGTTTATCTTTGAATTACAGGACAGTCGGCACACTCTGGTTTAGCTCAGTGGGATGATCAGGAGGTCATACGGCGTGTGGCCGGACAGCAGTAGGCCCGGGTTTGAGTCTGATCCGCGCTAAGCCTTTACTGCATGCCCCCCCCCTCCCACATGTCTCTATGGAATAAGGGCTAAAAAGGCCCCAAAATTTAAAAAGAAAGCTTATTTGTTTCTTACAGTTTAAGTGCAAAGATACTGAGATGTATTATTGAATTGCTTTTGTGTTTTTTATGTTGAAATCTCTCAGAGAAAGAGCAGTTTCACTGATGCTGCCGGCTTCAGATCATAGTTGTGTTTCAGTGTTGTGATGTAGCAGGAAACAGGAGGAAGCTTTGACCACAGCTGCTCAATTCTGTCTCCGTTCGTCGTTGGTTGGTGCAGTAAAGAATGAAAACTAATAAAAAATAAATCCTTTCTTCATCTGCTTTGCCTTATTTTTCATGTGGAACGCTTTGGTTGTCCAGCGTTCAGTCAGGGCCTCCATAGACACACCTGAGGAGGTGGGTTGCAAAGCAGCTTGTGCCACAACTTAAGCAGCTTAGATAGCCTGACCCGATGTTAACTGATGTGTAGAAGCGTGTGGCATCCTTTACCTGTCTGCATGCACTCTGTCCACTCTGTCCACTCTGTCCACTCTGTCCACTCTGCAGGAGAGAGGAGGCAATCAGGGCCATCGAGGAGGAGGTCAGGAGAGAGAGGCGCGTTGCTGATGAAGTCATCCAAGCAATGCCGGCAGCAAAGCAAGAGAAATATTTCACCATGACAACCACTAATGAGGAACTGCTGCAGGTGAAGCTGTAGTTGTTGTGGGGAAAGAGGAGATTGGTTCATGTCAGCAGGCATGATGAAATCTCACTCTGGCAAGAACTCAGCTGATTCTTTTGTTTGGCAGGAGCTGACTGTTCTCCAGGAGGAGCTGGACGTCCTAATAACGAGGAAGGAGGACTATGAAGCCGTGAGTCGGGTGGAGGGGACGGTGTGAGCGAGGTGGAGGAGCAGCATGGTGTTTTACGTGAACGATCCTCGTTGCAGGAGCTGTCCCACTCGCAGATAAAGCAGGAGATGGTTCGGCTTCACGAGACCTTGTCAGCGCTGGAGGCCAAACGAGACGCGATGGAGGCGGAGCAGAAGAGCCTGGGTTCACCGCAGGAAGAGCGAGAGAAGTTATTTAAGCAGGTGTGCGCGCTGGCTTATCGGTCACTGCTACATCAGAGAGGACGGGAGGGGTTTGATGAAATGTCACAGAAACTTTTACAAACAGGAAATAGATTTGTTTGTGTTCCTGAAACTGGCTTTTACAAGGACATCACATGAACTCAGTTGCAGTCTGGTTGAGGAATTCGGTTCCTCAGCGTTCACTGCCTCCACACATTCAGGGTCTGCACCGGCAAAAACCCTCTTTCAGCATGAAAAAGCAACTATAGCTGCGATGTTTGTGTCCTGGTGCTTTATTTTGTTCTCCAATGTTCTCTGATTAAGTTCAATTCAATTCAATTTTATTTATATAGCGCCAAATCACAACAAAAGTCGCCTCAAGGCGCTTCATAGATACAGAGAAAAGCCCAACAATCATATGACCCCCTATGAGCAGCACTTTGGCGACAGTGGGAAGGAAAAACTCCCTTTTAACAGGAAGAAACCTCCAGCAGAACCAGGCTCAGGGAGGGGCGGGGCCATCTGCTGTGATTGGTTGGGGTGAGAGAAGGAAGACAGGATAAAGACATGCTGTGGAAGAGAGACAGAGATTAATAACAGATATGATTCAATACAGAGAGGTCTGTTAACACATAGTGAGTGAGAAAGGTGACTGGAAAGGAAAAACTCAATGCATCATGGGAATCCCCGGCAGCCTACATCTATTGCAGCATAACTAAGGGAGGATTCAGGGTCACCTGGTCCAGCCCTAACTATATGCTTTAGCAAAAAGGAAAGTTTTAAGCCTAATCTTGAAAGTAGAGATAGTGTCTGTCTCCTGAATCCAAACTGGAAGCTGGTTCCACAGAAGAGGGGCCTGAAAACTGAAGGCTCTCCCTCCCATTCTACTTTTAAATACTCTAGGAACAACAAGTAGGCCTGCAGAGCGAGAGCGAAGTGCTCTAATAGGGTGATATGGTACTACAAGGTCATTAAGATAAGATGGGGCCTGATTATTTAAGACCTTGTATGTGAGGAGCAGGATTTTGAATTCTGGATTTAACAGGAAGCCAAAACAGGAGAAATCTGCTCTCTCTTTCTAGTCCCTGTCAGGACTCTTGCTGCAGCATTTTGGATTAGCTGAAGGCTTTTCAGGGAGTTTTTAGGACTTCCTGATAATAATGAATTGGTAATTAAGTAAACTTAATAACACTGAAGTTTAACCCAGGTTACTGTGGTAACGTACAGTAGGGCTGTTCTTCATCCTAAACGTGTGCAGTGATTCAGAGAGTAAGTCAACAGCACCATCATGTGGTCAAACGACCAAACTGCTGAATGGTAAACAGCAGAGTTCCTGAAGCTTCAAGACTGAAGCTGTGCTTCTGTTTTCCAGGTGAAAGAGGACAACCAGGAAATTGCCAGCATGGAGAGGCAGTATGTACTCATTACAAGTATTTAGATACTCGTCACTTCTGCGTGTGCGTGTAAGAATATGTGTATATTGTGTGTACTCAGGCTTACGGAGATACGGGACAGGACAAGACAAATCACAGAGGAGATCCGACACCTGGAGCAGGACTCAGAAGCAGCTCAGGGTAACCCACGGGATGAGGATCTAAATCTGAATCACCTTTGATGTGATTTCAATATTCTGAACATTTCCACAGGCGAGTGTCAACAAAAATACAAAGAGCTGAAGAGGAAGGAAGAGGAGATCGACCGTGAGTCCCAGTCGAACTGAACACTTGTGACATTCGAGAACATTTCTTATGTACTGTGTGCGTTTATTGCAAAAGAAAAAAATGAACACATACAACAGTTAACGGAGAGATATAACCTCTGTCCTCTTCTCAGGGTTCCTCGAGTCGTTTGAGGAGTCCAGGGCTCAGGAGGAGGAGAGATTAAAGCAGGGCCAGGAGAACATTGTCTCACTCCTGGAGCACTGCAGCAGGGTGAGCAGCGCTGATGAAATGGACAAACACAGAGTGGTCCACTGCACTAACTGTGCGTGTCTTTGTAGAACATGTTGCGGCTCCGTCAGGTGGACACAGTGACAGCCAGCGAGTTGAGGAACATGCAGGAAGTGCTGGTGAGCAAGGAGACCGAGGTGGTCCAGTCAGAGAGCACCGCTAGAGGACTGACGACAGGTGGGTGACACACACACGGTCGGGTTTCCCTCACTTCTAAAGAGATCACATTCATTTATTATGTCCCGACAACACGAGCACTGAACAAAGCCCCTGCTCTGCCCCTGCAGAGTCCCAGCGCCTGCAGCAGGACCTGGAGAAGGTGCAGCAGCTGGAGGGGAAGATCACAGGCGAGCTGAGCAGCCTGCAGGAGCGCGTCAGCACCATGCAGGCTGAGCTGCATACCTACAGGGACCTGGACACCCTCAGACTCACAGCTGAGGAGAGGAAGAAGGTAACTGCAAACTCTTTTTGTGCTGAAGGTCTCTTCCTGTTAAAGGGAGTTCTTTCTCACCACTGTCCCCGAGAGCTTCAATGATGGAGCTCCGTTTTAAAAAATGAACTGACCATTCTTTGTTTTCTCTCCTTGTGCTGCAGAGGCTGCAGGAGGAGCAGGTGTCGCTGACTCAGCGTCGAGATGCATTTGGACAGCTGCTGGAGGAGACGAGCCAGAAATATGAAGCCCTGAAGACCAAACTGCAAGAAAACGAGACTCACGCTCAGGTTAGTCGTGTTTTGGTACACGGGGAACAGACTGAATCTTCTGACCCTCCTCACCAGCTGCCTTCCTGTTTTGTGTTGCTTTGTGTCTGAACGTTAGCTGGCTAACCTGGAGAGGAAATGGCAGCACCTGGAGCAGAACAATTTTGTGATGAAAGAATGTATCCTTTAGAAATATGACGTATGAATTCATCCACACCTCTATTCAGTCTCCAGCATCCAGTGAGCTTTTTAAACACTAGGACCAGTTCTTTACAGCTTTGGCAACGTTTGGAGGTAATTAAAGGAGCAGTACTTGTCAGATGTGTGCATACAGTTATTTTTATTTTCCAGCTCTCGAAAAGACGCCCGGTTTCTGTCTTCTATAAACCTCTGGTCTCTGAGACACCAGTTCTGTGAGCTCTGTGGTTTTTCCTTAACTGCAGCGTCAGTCATCGCCTCCAAATCCCAGGAGAGCGACTACGCCTCAGTCGCCAAGAGCGTCTCCCAACAGGTGGTCGATTACAACAAGAGCCTCATAGAGTTGCTGCAGAACAACATGAGTTAAAAACAAAAGGCTTTATTCATTTGGTTCCAGATGAAGCTTTCTGACAGGCTCATGGTCATTAAGAGCAAAATGTGTTGAGTTTATACCCAAATACCTTTTCAGTCATTCAAAGGCAGAGAGATTGTGCTGCATTGAGACAGTAGCTTCAAGTAGAGATGTAAATGTAAAAGGGCGAGCTAATTTAAATAAACGTGTTTCATAGGTACTGTCTGTTTATTGCAAAAGAAAAAAATAAACACATACAATTAACTGAGACGGAGACATACAAATGCATCAGTTAAACTAACGTACATGTCTAATGCATCATGGGAATCCCCGGCAGCCTACATCTATTGCAGCATAACTAAGGGAGGATTCAGGGTCACCTGGTCCAGCCCTAACTATATGCTTTAGCAAAAAGGAAAGTTTGAAGCCTAATCTTAAAAGTAGAGATAGTGTCTGTCTCCTGAATCCAAACTGGAAGCTGGTTCCACAGAAGAGGGGCCTGAAAACTGAAGGCTCTGCCTCCCATTCTACTTTTAAATACTCTAGGAACAACAAGTAGGCCTGCAGAGCGAGAGCGAAGTGCTCTAATAGGGTGATATGGTACTACAAGGTCAAACGACTCAGATAAAACTGAGGTCATTGTACTCGGCGCTGAAAAGCTTAGAAATATGGTATCTAACCAGATTCTTACTCTGGATGGCATTACCTTGGCCTCCAGTAACACTGTGAGGAACCTTGGAGTCATTTTTGACCAGGATATGTCCTTCAACGCACATATTAAACAAATATGTAAGACTGCTTTCTTCCATTTGCGCAACATCTCTAAAATTAGAAATATCCTGTCTCAGAGTGACGCTGAAAAACTAGTTCATGCATTTATTACTTCCAGGCTGGACTACTGCAATTCATTATTATCAGGATGTCCAAAAAACTCACTGAAAAGCCTTCAGTTAATCCAAAATGCTGCAGCAAGAGTCCTGACAGGGAATAGAAAGAGAGAGCATATTTCTCCTGTTTTGGCCTCCCTTCATTGGCTTCCTGTTAAATCCAGAATTGAATTCAAAATCCTGCTCCTCACATACAAGGTCTTAAATAATCAGGCCCCATCTTATCTTAATGACCTTGTAGTACCATATCACCCTATTAGAGCACTTCGCTCTCGCTCTGCAGGCCTACTTGTTGTTCCTAGAGTATTTAAAAGTAGAATGGGAGGGAGAGCCTTCAGTTTTCAGGCCCCTCTTCTGTGGAACCAGCTTCCAGTTTGGATTCAGGAGACAGACACTATCTCTACTTTTAAGATTAGGCTTAAAACTTTCCTTTTTGCTAAGGCATATAGTTAGGGCTGGACCAGGTGACCCTGAATCCTCCCTTAGTTATGCTGCAATAGATGTAGGCTGCCGGGGGATTCCCATGATGCATTGAGTTTTTCCCTTCCAGTCACCTTTCTCACTCAGTATGTGTTAACAGACCTCTCTGTATTGAATCGTATCTGTTATTAACCTCTGTCTCTCTTCCACAGCATGTCTTTATCCTGTCTTCCTTCTCTCACCCCAACCGGTCGCAGCAGATGGCCGCCCCTCCCTGAGCCTGGTTCTGCCGGAGGTTTCTTCCTGTTAAAAGGGAGTTTTTCCTTCCCACTGTCGCCAAAGTGCTTGCTCATAGGGGGTCATATGATTGTTGGGTTTTTCTCTGTATCTATGAAGCGCCTTGAGGCGACTTTTGTTGTGATTTGGCGCTATATAAATAAAATTGAATTGAATTGAATTGAATTGAATTGAATTGAAATTAAGATAATAGACTGTATATAAAAGATGGGCATAGTTTCCAGGTCTAGAAATTGAATGTATAGAAGTGTTTAGGCGTTCAGTTCCTTCCTGATGAATCCCAAAAGTAATTTGTGCCGATAGCTGGAATCAAACCAGCAACTTTTTGCTTACCAACTAAAGCTTCTTAAAGACAACAGTCCAGTCAGGCCAACCTTTTCCTTGAGGTTTAACAGAGTTAGCCTGCTAGCATTCACTGCTACTTTCAAACTATCGAGCTAGTTAGTTGTATAGAAGCTAAAATGTTGACAAAGCTGTATGTTTAAGCACAAAGAGACTGATTGCAGATGTCAGGGTAATCTCGTCTTGTCACAGTAAAAGCTGGAGTTGATCTTGAGAATATCTGGTTTTCATGGCTGGTTGTTTATCCAACCAGGAATCTAAAGGGTGCATCTTAATGTGCACAGCAACATACAGGCCGCAGCCAAATCTAAAGGACAGACGGACACGTTTTATTTTTATTTATTGCTTTTAATTACAGAAAAAAACAGGAACAATTTGCATAAAATCCAAATTCCACTCTAGAAATATTTGACCTTTCTGGTGTGTAGATATCAAAGAGTACAGTAAACATTGATGAACAGTACAGCATTTTTCTAACCATTCAAAGGTCAATAAAATGAAACTTGGGTTTATTTGGTGTCCTCGGTATATACACACACATGAATCCCCTCTTCTTCATCCACATCTTCTCACTGCTTGTGATCCAGAGCAGTGGGATCGTCAAGTCTTGAATGAAAAGGAAGAACTTCAAAGGGAAACACGAATAAAGCCCATCTACAGTTGTTTGTTTTTGTGCATCTCTTTAGCAGTTTTACATGAAATATCTTGTCTCCACCACTTGCTTCTCTTGTCACCCAATTTAAAACATCCTGGGAGGGGAGGGGGGACCCAAACATGTATGCATAGATCAACTAATGCACTGACAGCAGGCTGAGCGATAATGGAGGACAGACGCGGCACAAAAACAAGCACCATATCCACAAAGCTCTGAAAACAACCAATGAACAGCCTTAGTGCATCAAATGGCGACCAGAAACTTCAACGTCTTCATTAATAAATAAAACAATCCTACATTTGTGTTAGCGACGAACTGATCTCATTTATTTTGTACTGACAACTTAATTGCTTAAATAAATGTTACATATGGAACCCAAAGAAGAGGTGGGAATCATTTTTGTCAAACATTTAAAATTCTAATATTAAAATGTGTCAAAGCTCATCAACTGCTTTCAACTGTAGCCAGCTAGCTGCTTGGAGCAAGAACAGCAATAGTGCTGAAGACATTCAACAGAAATGTGGGAACAGCCTACTCTGATTATTTATAACCAAGTTTGTTTTACAAGGCAACTCGTGCTGCTTGTGCCGAGGCAGTTAGGCTGCCAATGGCTGCTCAGAAGGCTTCAGCTAATGTTAGCTAAACAGAAAACTAGATTATAACCTTATCTAAGTCGTTAGCGCTCCGGAGGAATATTACACTAGCAGCTAGACTCAGCATTAGTTACTCTACGCTGTGCTGACTAATGTGGGCAGCAGTTTGCTTGCAGGGACAGTAAAGACTGATGTGAAAAGTGAAGCCAGTGCCTTAAACACGCAGTATTTTCAGTGGCCATCAGGGGGCGACCACTACGGTTATCGAGTTGTGACGTGTGACAGATTCTCCTCACCTGCCAGTTCCAGGCCCGGAAACAAACATCGCTAACCAGTGGGTGATATCACAGTGGGTGATATCACAGTGGGTGGGCCCATTGTGTACACCGTCTATGCCACAGGGTAAGTTGTAGTTATCAGCTAAAACATAAAGGAACAGCGACAAATTCCATTATGAACTAAAAACAGAGATTAGAAAAATCTTAGATCCTCCTTAAAAACTCTTAACATTGGGTTATGAATTAAGCCACCTTTAATTACACTTATATTCTACATGATCAACAATTAATTGATGTACTCTCAACCACTTTGGGGCTCCATATTCACACCTTGTCTTCTTTAATGTGTCACAAAAACCTCAGGAGAATATTTATCGCTTTAAATCTGCTGTTCTGCTTTTCCACATCAAAATAACTCTAAAGTCCACCTTAAAATATTCAGAAATCAAAACTATAGATCTTTTCAATTGATTCAGTTGAATCCAGAAAGCGTCAGGTGTCGTCCGAAGGGCCCGAGGCAACACTTCTGCTGCTCGACCACATTTGGGCAACACACGGTAGCTAAAGTTGGCCAAACGTGAACATGTTTACAGCAGTCAGAGAGAAAAGGATGTTTCCCAATAATGCAAGAGGCCTAAACTTTAATACTAATTAATGCAAAAATGTTGGAGGGGGCTTGGATATGAACTACACTGAACATGTTTGCCTTTCTGCCAGCACGTCTCAGTTTGATGCACACTCTGGACGCTAAAAGGAAAAAGCTACTAAAGTTTAAGGTTTTTTAAAGAGAAAAATAAATAAATCAGAGCAACATGGGGAGGACCGAACATGCTGCCTGGAACAGAACTGGTCTGACTCATTACCTGCAATCTCAGTTTTATTTCTACAGATGTCGCTTCAACTTCTCCACTGTTAGCCATAAAAATTGGTTTTACACAAAATGCTGATTCGTTTGCCAATTCATGCAGATTTCAAATGAACACCAATAAAACGTGAACGTGTATCCGGTGCAGAATGTCGTAGTGGCTCCTGCTTCTCTATAGTGCATCTGACTAAATAAAACAACTTTTAAAAAAATGGAAAACAATAAGAAAATTAAATTACAAAGCAGCAGCAATTACCCTTCAACTAAAAACACACCAAGTGGCAAAAATGCGTGAGATCCGTCCACTCTGAATCAGGCTCCTCTTTAAACATACATTCAAAAACCTTACAGCAAAATTGAAAACAAAATCCATCTTTGATTCGTAGTCTTTGAAAACTGCTGTACAATAAAATCGAACAGTTAAGAAAAGGCATAAATACGCTCTCTCTTACAAAGAAGTGTTTACGAAGCTCCCAGTCGAGACCGAAGGCTCCACTTAATGTTAAAACTAAATATCCTCAAAATAGCTCTCACTTCCTAAGAATTAATAAGTTAATCATTTCCGACCCTCAGTGCAAAAATACCAAAAACCAACTGAAAGGGGGTGGGGCTTCGAGTCACGTGGACAGTTTGCGTGTGCAATGAGTAATCCCCACGGGATGAAGGTCTTTTTCCAGGCACGAGTACTCCGGCTTTGTCCACGGCGCCCTTGGCAGGTCGGTCCTGTTCAGAGGATGTGGTGGCGAACACAGAAGCTTAATCACGCAGCTCACAAACAGCTCCCGGGGAAGAGGCTGCCGCCATGGAAACGAGGTCGCAGGAACTTCCTCCATCCTCCTCGTGTCCTTCAGTCGGCGTTGTCAGGGCCGTCTGAGATGTGGGACGGTGCGTACTTTAACCGGAACCCACCTGTGACACAAACACACAAACATCAGCTCGCAGTGCTTCGTCACGACTACGTGACTCGTCAGGACCAACAGCGTTCAGTGATGCACGTCTGCTGAAGAACAAACAGGCCCGCGCTTCAGGTTTGTGTTAAGACTGGTTCGACAAACCCACACACACTTATTCTGTGCGCTACATTACTCTACCTGTGAGGAAGGACGACTGCAACTGTTTCCAAACACGTTCACCTGTTTAAACCCATCACAGCCATGAAGTGTGAGCTGGTAATACTGAAGATTATAGATTTGTACCAACACAGCGTAAATGTGCAACACTACAGGAAGCTGTGCGGGCAGCATCACCTGCCAAGACTGCAGACACACTAATGCAGAAGAACACAGCAGCGCTGATGGCAAAACAGGAGGATGGACGCGTGTCACAGAAAACAACGTTAAATGTTTTCACTGCACAACAGCATCACTGCAGCGCACGAGCATTTCAAACCCCGGCCCCCTGGAGCTGTGACGCCAACTCTGAGTGGGTCCATGATGATCCCTTTTATTTATTTCACTTGTGTTTTGATGGTCCTGTTGGGTAACGGTAAAAATACATTTGATCATTTTTAAATTCATGTGTTTGAGTCATTAGTTTTCTGTGGGAAGACACAACGAGGCGATATTCATAAGAGAACATGAGGTTTACCCACAGGAAGTGGAGGTTAGCAGTGTTGGTCAAGTTACTTGAAAAAATTAATCAGTAACTAATTACTGATTACTTCCCCCAAAAAGTAATCCCGTTACTTTACTGATTACTTATTTTCAAAAGTAATTAATTACTTAGTTACTTTTTAAAAACACGATTTACAACCTGAATAGGTGATAAAGTGATAGATCTTTCAGCCCAATTCTACTTTTTCTGCATAATCATCATACAAAATGTAATCAGATGGAAAAGTCTCTTTTTAAAACTTGTTTTATTAGTTTTAATCTTTTAACTTTATGCATCAAGCAAAAATTTAATTATCTGCAACATTCTCTGACTGGAAGAAATTAGTTTAACATTTAAACCTATTTTCTGCACATTCCAGCACATAAAATAAAATATTTTTTGTGTGTTTACACTCAGTCTTTCAAATAGATGCAAGTAAAACACAGCAGAAAATAAATAAAGTCAAAGACTAGCGGTCCTGTTGCTCTATTTTCACCTGTAAAGCAGGAGTGGGGTAGGCGGAGGGTTACCCTGGTGCAGGTGTGCAGCGGTCAGTGGAAGAATCCGCGAGTTTCTCTGTGAGTTTCCCATTACGTCGTAGCTACTCGGTGCTTGCTCTGAAGTTTAGGGGTTTTTTTCGCTGTAAAAAGAAGTTTTCTTCCCACGCACAACGGACACTAATGTTTTTGTCACTTTTTATGGAATCAAACTCAAAGTAAGGTCAGTACTTCCACGCTTTAAACGCTGCACGCTCATACTCTCTCTGCACTCGATATATGATCCATTGTTGATCTGCACACAGCTGTTGTCACGAACGTCGCACTCGCTTACGTCACTGTCATGAGACATTCTCGCAAAAAATCACGGTTTTAGTAACACAGTAACGCAGCGTTCCTACAGGAAAGTAACGGTAATCTAATTACTGTTTTTGCAATAGTAATCCCTTACTTTACTCGTTACCTGAAAAAAGTAATCAGATTACAGTAACACTTTACAAATAACTCTCTGGAGGTTAGTCGACTACCAAAATAATCTTTAGTTGCCATCAGCCTGTCCTAACCAAACCGTTTCTGTGGAAACGTCGAGAAAAAGTGCCTCGTTTGTGTTAACGCATTCAAAATACCTTCAGAAAACCTGACCTTTGATCTTGAGGTCAAGGTCACTGAGATTTGAACTTGGACCCACAGAATCAGTGAGAAATCCCACACCACCTCATTCTCGTACACAAACTTTGGCGTCCATCAGCCTTTTATGGCTGATAACTGTACTTGTTTGTATTCAGCTATTACGTTCATCTTAACGTAGGAGGTGACACTGCGCTGTTTCACACACTTGTAGGGTCTGCACACATGCTGCATCTCACTACGATAATGTGACCGACGCAGATTCTTCTGACTGTGTCTGAAAGCACATGTGGTGACCATGCACAGCTGAGTAAAGACAGTTAGTGTTGGGTGTAGCTGTTACCTTGCTGTGTGGAGTCAATGGAGGGCTGGTTGCATTCGTGAGCAAAGTGGCCGCTCACACCGCAGTTATAACAGGACACGTTCCCGTTCTTCTTATTAATGCCACCTCCCCCCAACAGAGAGGGGGGCAGCATGCCCAGGGGAGGGTACACGTGCTGGTAGACATGGTGGCAGAACGAAGTGTTTGGAGCCATCGGCTGCTGGAGGCTGTAGCTGGCGGCGGCTACCACTGCTGTAGCCTGCGTGGCCAGCATGTGCGACGGTACCTCTGCATGACTTTGGGCGTGAGTGTTAAGGTAAGGGGACGGATGTGCTGGAGCGGCACCGGGGAAGTAAGGGGGCAGGGAGGTGGGCCCGTTGGCCTGGTGAGGAGGGTGAGGCTGGGTGAGGTAGCTGCTATTGCACAGGCTTGTGATCTGGAAGAGCGGCGGAGGAACACTGAACATCTGGTGCGCTGCTGCCATCTGGTGGCCGGGGAAGAATAAAGGCGTCTGACCCGAGGCGACGCTCACGCTGCTGCTTCGGCTGCCGCAGTTATTGTGACAGCCACACGTCCCGCAGCCCATCGGCAGCTGCTGCTGCGCTGCTGCTGGCTGCTGGAGAGTGAGGGGGCTGCCGGGAGCCACCGGGGTGCTTCCAGTGGAAGCGCTGCTGTTACTGTAGGATGTCGAGTCGCTGTGCGCCGTGCTGTGTGTAAGTGCTGGGCTGGAGCTCGGGGCAGGTCCAGGGGTGTGCGTGGGCACAGCTGGTGGAACAGCAGCTTGTACTTGTCCAGGCGATGGAGCAGGGGGGGGCAGGGTGTAGGGAGAAGGCAGGGCAGACGGTAAGCCTGGGCGCTTGCTCTGCGATGTCTCCACATGTGGTAGAGAAGAGGCCAGGCCCGGGCTGAGGTTGGCGGGGTCTTGGCAGGTTAGTATTGGAGAAGACATGACGCTGACGGGTCTGATTGGACCCTGGTGTGAAACCTGCGGTGCAGCAGGTGAAGATCCCGGCGCTCCGTCAGCGCCGCCCTGGCTGTGCGACAACGCCGTTTTGAAGCCCTGGATCAAGGGCTGCATAGCAGACGTTCCTGCAGGATGCAGTCCAGTAGGAATCCCAAAGGTTTGGACAACATCCCTCTTCTCCAGGTCGTCCACAATTCCAGAGACGGCTGGAGGCAGTGTGGGCATCGGAATCATTAGCGGCCCCGATGAGGGCTTTCCCTCTGGAACCATGCTCTGGCTGGGAAGTGAACCCAATGGGAGCCCAGCGTCCGCAGCTCCGTTGGGGAGTATGTAGCTCACATTATGCATGAAGGAAATATGGGGGAAGTCTGCTCTCCCCTCCAGGCTGCTAAAGGAGGCGTCCGCCAGCACAGCAGGATCAGTCTGTCCGGTGAAGAACATGTCAGAGCCTGGTCCTTTACAGAGGTCGTCACAGGGGCTGTCTGTATCTGACAGAGGACGCCAGTGTCAGTGCTTATCTTTACAGCGGCTTCATTTAGAAGAAGGGCGTGTGATAGTTCTACCTTTGTTGTGTTCATCCTCACTCTCCAGGCTCTCTGGTCCTCGGTGCTGTGGGCTGGACGGCGAGCTGCAGCTTTCTGACGATGAACCGCCATCTGCAACAACAATGTGTCAAACAAAAGCGTCCATCTACTGTGTATACAACACGAGACACAGCATGATTGTTAACGTGTCCTTTACGATAAGACGAGATTTACTGACGAGTTTATTAAACTAGTGACTGAGACTCTGCTTCAGCTGCGATTCATGAGGAACTCCAGCCTATAAGAGACGTGTTATTATTAGTCGTTTACTGTCTACTAATACCATCCATGCAGCAACCGCTAGCACCATGTCACATGATAACACAGAAACATTATTAGGCAACATAAAGGTGTTACATCGCAGTATCATTGCTATAGCAATACCATGTGTTTACATTCCCGGTCACATGTCAGAGGGACAGCCTCTGATACAGTGTTGCCAACTCAGTAAGGAAAACAGCTATTGGCTGTGCTAAAAGTCGCTAAATGAGGTCATCACCTAATTTGCATAACCTGTCATGCTTATGTTTAAAACAAACACCCTAAATGCATTTAGAATATATTTAGAACTACAAATGAAATTCTTTTAAAAATTATTGTTTTTACTGTGGTAAAAAACAGCTTTTACCAGTTGTGTCAGATTTCCAAAGCAAAGCCGCTCCTTCCTTTAAAGGACCTTGAAAAGCTTATCTACTCATTTATCACATCCAGATTGGACGACTGTAACTCCCTCTACTCGGGCCTCCAACACTCCTCTCTTCAGTTAATTCAAAATGCAGCTGTGCGTCTTTTAACAGCTACGAGAATCCATGAACACATCACTCCAATTTTAGCCAAACTACATTGTTAAATATCGAATAGATTTTAAAATTCTTTTGTTCACTTTTAATATTCTGAATAATTTAGCGCCCAGCTATCTCTCTGAACTACTCCACTCATACAATCCCAACAGAGCGCTTAGATCGTCCAATCACAGGCTCCTAGCACAACCTAGGACTCGAATGAAGTCGAGAGGTGACCGGGCCTTTGCATCCGTGGCGCCCAGACTCTGGAATAACCTCCCTGTTCATATTCGTACAGCTGAGTCGATCCAGTCTTTTAAATCACGTCTTAAAACTTATTTTTTTACTTTGGCTTTTGATTCTGTCTAGTTGGCTGGTCCAGCTTGTTGTGTTGTTACCTATTGTTTGTTGTCCTCTTTTATTGTTTGTTTTAATTGTCTCATGCTTTTACTGACTGAAGCACTTTGGTCAACACTGTTGTTTTAATATGTGCTATATAAATAAATTTTGAATTGATTTTTAATGTCATGATTCCAGCCCACCTCCTTCATCCAGGCTTGGTGCCGGCAAAAGTGACCTGAAACAGGCCCTCTGGCTGAGTTACTGTGTGTTTGTGTTTAAGTTGTTTTAAACCTTCTGATGCACAAACAGTAAAACAAGAACTGACTGCGTTACAGTGAGTGCGGGAGCAGCGGCTTCGCTCATGCGTGACTCATTTGCAGTTTGGGCGTGTAGGGGTCAGCATCTCCCGCTCTGACTGCAGCTGTGGGCGACCGCTACGTGAGAATGATCCGCCGCCTGTGAGCGCTTTGGCACGGGCGGCTTGTTGAGAGGAACAGCGATACGTGCTTTCACGTCAAAAAGTGGTCATAAGTCTGACTAATAACACCAACAAAAGTCGCTTTTTAGAAAAGAAAAAAGGAAAAAAGGTCGCTAAGTTAGCAACACTGCTCAGCTTATAGGAGCTGCTTCAAAAGCACCGTCCTGTTGAAGTGCACCGCCTCCTGCTACAGACGCTTACCTTTCCTCGGGGCTGCCACCAAACACCCGTTGGACACAAAGGACTTGCACTTCACCTTCTCTCTGAAAACAGAGAGCAGAGCATTCATGTTAACACAGATGCAGTACACTGTACACTAACGCAGACTCAAACGTGTCACACAGGGAAACATGGAGCCTCTTCGAGCTCGTGGAGCAGACATACCCTTCTGTGGGCGGCACTCTGCTCTTGGCTTTGGTGGACGGGTGGCTCCTCTTGTCTGCGTCCTGGTGCTGTAAGAAAGCGAGGAGTCGTTAACATGCAGCTCACAGCTCCTCTGGAATCACTCAATTTGCCATTAATCACGTTCAGCTGTTCAGCTAACAGCGTATTAGGGGATCCCTACCAATTTACACAAACACTACACAGAGCTGGAGCATGAGTTAAAACAACAACAACAAAGAAAGAAAAACAACCCAGTGTAACACCAGTTTACACTGAGGAGTCAGTCCCATCCAGGGCTCTGAAATAAATTGGTTATGAGTGAGATGAAGAATGTGCTTTGTCAGCAGACTGTCCTCCACCTCTCAGTGTTTGAGCATGTTAGCGAGATAGCACAGAGCACTCCCCTTCACGTGGCACGTCCAATCAGAGACACAGGAGCAGCTGGGTTAATGCAATCATCGCGGCCTTCAAACGTCTGCAGCCCGTAATGATTAACAGTGAAATCACTTTGAACTCCTGAGCTTTACTCACAGGACTGAACCTGCTGCAGCGATGAGCTCACCTGCTGCACAAAAGGAGCAGATTGCAGCACAGCGAGCTGCCGTTTCTACAACACGGTGCCAGTGTTAGCAATCACATGACTGCTGTGTGTCTCAGTGGCACGCTCGAGTACTGCTGAGCACGAGTAAGAGCTTCTTTAATCGAAACATGTTTCTGTACACGCGAGACAAAGACGGACTGGGACATAACCCGACCTGCTCGGCTTCCTGGCTGCTTCGTGGCGCGCAGCTCTTCTTCCTCCTCTCTGCAGGCCCATTGAGCTCTGCGGCGTGTCCTCCCCTGCGAGGGTCCACCTGGGAGCCTTTGGCAGCCGACAGCCCGCTGAGAGGAACACGTGCTTTTGGTTAATATGTTTTTTCTGCTTCACTAACAGTTTTTTCAATTCTGGAGACAAAAATAGCGGCGAAGCAGAGATGATACTCACAGCTGGCACGGACTCTTGGACCCGTGCTTTTTCTTGTGTCCCTGTAGATACGACTCTGGATTTCACAGGGTTTAAAAAAGAAAAAGTCAGTGATGGAGGCGCTGATCCAACTCATTGTTCATTACAATCCACACATTATTACCCATCAAATGACACATGTGAGCTTGAGCACAACTAGGGTGAAGCACAGTGTGCACGTTTGATTACATCCTGACAAAGGAGAAGTGATTCATGTGTACTGTTAGCTGCAGGACCAAAGATCAACAAAGACCCATCTCTGTGTCTGTATGATAAATGGCTTTAAAAATTAAAAATCAAACTGTTCTTTGGAGAAAGCAAATCGTCCAGGATTAACAAGCTTTATATAAAGTCTGAGCAGGACGTGCTGCCTGCTGCCCGTGGCACATGATGGGGCAAATATAGCTGTGAAATATGAGGATTTGAAACAGACTCAGCTTTTCCGACTGACCTCCAAAAATAAACACTAGTAAGACTCGGGCAGCAGGCCCGGTTAGCGGGCCGTGCCTTTGTTTTGTCAGTGCCCACAATCAGCGATTTACACAAACTTCCATGCACCTCTCCCCTCATCATGCTGCACTTCCACCACTATCATAGAAAAACACCCCCCTTCTCACCTTCCTCCTGACTGGAGGCATCGGAGCAGTCTCCCTGGTAGGCTGTGCCCAGCTGACAGTTGCCTGTTCAAAAACAAAAACACAGAAAAGGTGAAAACCCAGGAATTAAAGCACAAGTGATGAAGGAAAACCACTTTGTTCCATATGTCTGATCACTCAAGACCAAAAAAATCTGTAGCATTTTATTACTTTCATTACAAAAGCATATAGTTAGGGCTGGACCAGGTGACCCTGAATCCTCCCTTAGTTATGCTGCAATAGACGTAGGCTGCCGGGGATTCCCATGATGCATTGAGTTTTTCCTTTCCAGTCACCTTTCTCACTCACTATGTATTAACAGACCTCTCTGTATTGAATCATATCTGTTATTAATCTCTGTCTCTCTTCCACAGCATGTCTTTATCCTGTCTTCCTTCTCTCGCCCCAACCAATCACAGCAGATGGCCCCGCCCCTCCCTGAGCCTGGTTCTGCTGGAGGTTTCTTCCTGTTAAAAGGGAGTTTTTCCTTCCCACTGTCGCCAAAGTGCTGCTCATAGGGGGTCATATGATTGTTGGGTTTTTCCCTGTATCTATGAAGCGCCTTGAGGCGACTTTTGTTGTGATTTGGCGCTATATAAATAACATTGAATTGAATTGAATTACATAAATAAAGAAAATGAACTAAACAGGAAGCCAGAGAGGTTCAAAATATAAAAACAATAAATACAACATTACACAAAATAGTTCTTGTTGCTTTCTCCGGCTATTGTAAGGCTGCATACATGAACCTGAACTGTGAGTGCGCTCCCTCACAAAGGACCAGAGGACATGTTGGTGGACGTGCGTGTTTCAGAGAGGAGGTGAGACCACTGACTCTTCTGCAGGATGATGCTGCAGCTTAGTAATTAACAGTTGACCTTTCAGACAATTGCATGATCTAACACAGGGGTGGGCAATCTCAGTCCTCGAGGGCCGGTGTCCCTGCAGGTTTTAGATCTCACTTTGGGTCAACACACCTGAATCACATGATTGGTTCATTACCAGCCTCTGGAGAACTTCAGGACATGTTGAGGAGCTAATTTAGCCATTTAAACCAGCTGTGTTGGATTAAGGACACATCTAAAACCTGCAGGGCCCTCGAGGCCTGGAGTTGCCCCGCCCCTGATCTAACATGAATATCCTCTAAGTATCTTGGCCTTATACTCACATCTGCTACAAGTAGGTTTAGCAGCGTAACTGGAATCACAGTTGAAGAAGCTGCAGACCTTTCTGGTCTGCCTGAACAGCGGCGGCGCAGACAGGAACCTCTCTCTACAGGTGAGAACAGAGACAACACGAGTGAAAGGTTGTTCATTAACAAACAAAAACCCTAAATTTAGACTTCAGAATGACACCATTACTCTGCATGCACAGGATGGAGCTGACAATATATCAGTTACATGATCATAAAGGCTTGAAGAATTCACAGAAATATCCATGTTCTTCTGCTTATCAATTTCAGATTTGTGGGAGTGTATGGATCCAGCAGGGTGAGAGGCTGGGTACAGTCTGTACCAGGGTTAACACAGTCACACTAATCACTGTGTGCCCCGTTCTCATAATGATCGTACCAACCCCCCAGTCCATAAACATTTAACCTGTCGTGCACTGTGCATAACTGTAGCCAACAGTGAAGCAAAAAGCTTCGCTCCAGCACTAGTTAAGCCTCGCCTCATACAAGATGAGACACAAGACAAAAGTCTGAAAGTGGGCTGGACTCTGGATGCAAACAAAAACAGTAGATAGGTTTCAGTTTCCCCGCTCACTCCACAGTCTCACTTCACACTAAATGAAACTGGTGGAGAGGCCACACCCACTGTGTGTGTGTGTGTGTGTGTGTTATCAGAAATGAAAGGAAAAAACCCTCTGTGGGTTGACTATCCATTCAACCAGCCCCGTTTAGCCTGCCTGACATGTATTACAGGGACACAGGGTCAGACCCATTTGACAGGTTATCATGTTTAGCTGTGCTTTCTAGGTCAAGGGCCCCCGCTCCTTTTTCCACCCTGCAGTACTGGTATGACGGGGGTGACGGTGTTCCAAACACAGCCCCGAGTCATGTGTTAGTTTGTCCTGCTGGTTTGTAGCAGCAGCAACAATAACCGACACACAGCACACTGATGGAAACGAAGGTACTTAAAATCCCGACGGAGCTGCTTGTTCAGAGCTATTTTAATCTCAAGCTTTCAAAATAACACAGCGATGGTTAGCTAATTGTTTTTGTTTAGATTTTAAACTGGCTGTATTGATGTATAAAGAAAAGACAGACGATGCTGTTCGATTTGCAAAATAGTGTGAAACAGGAGGATTACAGTCTGACACTAACAGGCCCTTTGGTTTCTCAGGCTGCCCTCCTCATCACATTGTGACTACATCTTAATCTCTGGTGACATTTTCCCTCCACACATGCACGCACACACCTGAGATAAATAACCGCAGGACACTGAGAATCTCCTCCGACGTTCCTTCACTGACCTGCTGTCGTTCAAGTCTACTGAGCGCCTCAAAATGCCACAAAGCTTCTTACTTGTTTTCAAAGTAAACCGTGGCGCAGTGAGGAGTAGGAATGCATGTCGGATTTTTTACACACAGGAAATGATGCTGAACAACGTCTTTGGGTAAAGCAAGACAGATGTTGACCTCTTATCCTTGGAGAACTCAGAATAACAGAACAAAATGACCACAGTCGCGACTGCGGCAAGTCCTCGGCCAAAGCTGCAGTCCACAATGTTTCCATGTGATCAGATATGTGAATGGCAGAAAACGCCGAACAAGATGGAGCCGAAACAAGTTATTTTAACACAAGCTCGCCACAGAAATGCTCAACAAAAACAAATATTCCTCATCAGAAACCGGCTCATCTAGCCAGAGATCAAAAGGAGAATTTGTCCCGCAGCTTTTTAAGATTGCAGGTGAACAAGTGGGTTAAATGTAAATTACCTGAGGTTCTTCTCCACCTCCCTGCTCTCATACTGGCCCCCCTGGTTCAAAAGACTCAAGATGCTCTTCTCAAAAGACTCCGTACACTGATCCTTAGGAAGCTGCAGAGAAAAAGAGGGAATGTGAACAACAGGTGGGATGCACAGAAGCATTGACCTCGACTTCCTTTTTGTGCTAAATAAGCAGCTTTGGGTTCAGTGGCGTGGACTGAAGCTGTATTACCATAATGTATATACGATGGTACATCCTGATCACCTGTGCACAGATTAGCTTCGTACAGGACGACCAATAAACTTTAGTGAAACCTCCCACTGTGAAAATGCTTCTTTTTTAAAAACTGGCCAAACATTTGAAATTGGCATCTGGACTCATGCAGCTGTTACTGATGGAGGTAAGACCAATCAGAAAGTGGTTCGATTGCCAATGACAACTGCTCCACAGTATCCTCAGCAAGTTTCCCTGGATACAACCAGAGCTGGTGTGCAGATGTTACACAAGAAAAACATTTATAAGTGCTTGAAGTACAAACTGCTGAGAGTGTAGAAATAATCAGTAATTACCAGTGTATCAGTCTATTTCCTATTTACTATTAACACTGCTGTCACTTTGTTCTGCTGATGTGTCTGCTGAAGTTCTGACAGTGAGCCAGCACGACCCTGAAATTCAAGTAGCTAAATTAACTGTGCTGATTAAATGTGTTACCTACAGCTTCGTCCATTTGCCACAACGTCTTTGCATCATTTACAACAAAACGGACCTAGTTGTAGGGGTGGGGGAAAAATGGATACTGTGTAGCATGGTGATATTTTGTTTGCTAATAATGTATGGATACAGGGACAGCAGAAATCGATATTTTGTTACAAAAAAGGTTTTTGTGCTCTGACTTCAGAGCATGTTGATCCTTTTTCTGAGCAAGAATCCTGACATTCCTTCACTGTCCAAATGTGTTTAATAAACATGACAGTTTACTTATTTTAATTTAAGACATGTTTTATTTTAATTAAGTTTAAAACTTTTTTATTTAATGTAAAATTATATTTTGTTTTAATTTACTTTCAAATTCTTCAGTTGCTGAAGGGGCTGCATAGTTTTCATAAACTGCATAGTTCAGAATAGCTATAATTGTACCAGATGGTTGATTCAGTTAAGTTGGACTAGACTGTAATACAAACCGTTCAGTTTGTCAACAATCAAACTGAAATGAGAGAAAGACTGAGTGTGAGACTTTGATATTAGAGAAAATGAATATTGATAAAGTTTACCTTTATGTACAGAATCTGAATATCGCAAAATATTTTTAAAAATTGCAATAATATCGTATCGTGGGATGTATGGTGATTCCCACCTCTACCTAGTTGCACATGTCACAGTGACACACTCAGACTGAAACCTCTGTACAATCAGAAAACTGTCTTAATTATATATCTTTAAAAAAAAAAAAAACAGTTCAACAGATAAAGGAATATAACACAACACTGAAAGTTCCTTTACATATACTCTTCTGATGTAATATTACTGCTGTGATTACCTTCAGGAGGAAGTTCTCCAGCTCAAAATGGGTTTTGGTCACTTTGCTGAAAGAGGAGTCGGACCACTTCACCTGAAACAGCAGCAGGACATCACTGCAAAGCCACACGTGCCAAAAACACCTCACAGAAGGACTGCACTAGACGTTTACCGCACAGTAACGGCGTAAAGACACCCAAGCAGGGCAACGATACTGAATCAAAAGTGATCAACCTGTGAGCATAAGTGGAAAAAACAAACAAACCATTCAAATAAAACAAGAAAAAACTAAACTTGTGTTAAAAGGAAGATTGGATTACTCTCCTGCTAAGAAATCGAGGTGTGACATCTTTTCTAATCTCAGGAGTTGCTCATGTCAAAAGTTAAAGTTCTGTTCATGAGTGCGCTACAAAGATACGTGTCTGTGTCTTATGCATCAGCAGCTCCAAACAGAGCTGCTGGCTTTACTGTCAAAGCTTAGAAAAGCCAACAGGACAGTTAGGCTCTTCTCCAATTGTTTAATGATTTCTCTGCACATAAACAATCAGGTTACTTTGTTCTATAAAGATCTAAACAGACTTCTCAAGGGATGAAGTCACCAGCTGTGACACTGACACGCCATGCACCACTGAAAATGGGATTTTTCTGAGCGCAGCAGCCAAGTAGGTCAAACAAAGTAAAGGAAATACAGGAAACTATCTGGGCGTTATAATGGGCACATAACTGTGTGTGACAATAGGGGCACATGTAAAAGCTGCAGTTTTCTTGCATGATCAAGTTCACAGCTGCGGGTGTTGGTGGCAGAGCAGAAAGCTTCTGTACGTGTTACTGAGCAGGTACACGAAGAATGAGGAGCCTTAACTTTCTGTCACTGTGTCACATGTGGTGAATATAAGGGCAAACATACTCGTTCAGACCCGCCTGAGAAGCATGGCAGGCAGCAAGTTAGCAAAACAACCAATGACCCTTTGCCTGTACACACGTGTATTTGGAAAAAAAAGCATTTTGGGCTCCAACGACAGGAAAAAGACAATTTATTGCAATAACAGACTTCTTATTTTGAACTGTCAATCATGCAAAGCTACTCAAAGGTCAACAGTAAAAATTCAGATTTGAACTTAACATCACAGCTCATCTTTGACTTGATCTGAAGCGGTGCCCGAGTGTGCGTGTGCGCGGTTACCTACCTCAAAATTGTATTCCTTGTCCGTTCTCTTCCGACAGATGCCCCTAAGCACAATTCCCTCGATATGCACGGCTGCACAAACACAGAGGACACACTAATGATATCGTTTTTCCATAAAAACAGCAACATAGCTAATACCGTCAGACACAGTAGTACAGGTCTACTGAAAGCCTGCTGAATTATTTAAGCCCATACAATATCAGGGTCACTTCAGCACCTGCCATGAATAAATCAGCAAGTAGAGAAAAATGTGTATTGGCTTCTCTGCGGCTGTACAAAGTGCCAACATAACAAAAACCATTAGTGCCTTAGAAATGATTACAGCAAAGAAAAAGAAACTGACTCAGGGCACATATCAAAGCTGCCAAGACCTCAGTTGCACCTGCAGCAGATAATATCCATCGTGTTCAGTATGTGCATCCTTTCTATTCACCTTCTCTCTGTGTTGTCCTGCGGCTGGACCGTCGGCTCTGGCAAGGTGGATGGGAGGCTGGACACTCTCCTAGCCCAAGCCCTTGAGAGGGCAGGTAATCTCCCTTCTGGCCCATCAGCTCCTGGAAAACAAACACTCAAAGTTAGAAACATGCTAATTCACTGCAAGCTGAGCTCTACTTAGAAAGTACTGCATTTCACAAGAGTCACGGTTACCAAAGTTTGATCAACACCACCAGTGGTTTGTTTTACTTTTCCCACAATACACAGCTGGAGATCAATGAAGGGATCTGAAAATTGGAATACTATCCCGGGATCTCTGATATAGATGGACCTATCCGATATTACGTATCGGTCCGATACTGACGTAAATTACTGGATCGGATATCAGAGAGAAATAAAAAATGTAATCTGATCCATTAAATATCAAAAAAGCACCTCACAAAACTTGCAACATGGCGTAACTCGGCTCATAACCGTAGCACGTCGGAGCAGTGTGCCTCACGTGATAGAGCGGCTGTGTGTATTTGTAGCCTCCTACCAAACCAGCATTTCATCTCCGAGGAAGTTTTCCCAGAGAAGTAAAACAAGTGTGTAAGTTCATCTCTGAATGTTTGTAAAGCATTCCAGCGTTAAGCTTAACAACAGATATATGGAGCGACTGCCTCTCTCTCTCCTGCTGCTTCAATGTGAAACTGATCAATGATCTCTTCTTTGTTTTTGGTCCACTTCTCACCAGAAAGAGGAAACCAGCGGCTGAACAACAGCAGCACGTTTAAGCTTGATCAGCTGTTGTTAGAATTTATTTAATATTACTTTCTACACCAGGATCTTTTTCTACAGCTGACGGCTGTAACTGTGCAGGGGCGGATCTAGCAACGTTTAGCCAGGGGGGCCGATAGGGCATGAACAGGGAGAAGGGGGCACAAAGACATACTTTTCTTTCTTATTCTCATTTAAAATGTCGAGCTTTTAATAAATAATTATCTGAATCTTACACCCAAAGTTTTAATCTGGTGTAACAACTCTTTAAAACACCGGAATAGGGAGGATGGAGCAGGTTTAAGTTTATTAGATTGATCAGTGTTGCTGAACTATGAAATATTTTGGGTGCAGTGTATTTATTTTTTTTTTAATTTTTATTTAATTTAATTTTATTTTTTTTTATTTATTTATTTATTTTTTTTTTTTTACATACAGATATAACAGAATAGCTTTAGCGGGGTTTTTTTTAACGTCAGTATGAACTTATACAAAAAGCAGCAAGATATTAAAAATTAAAAAATTAAAAATCAGTTTTATTGATTAAAAAATTGCACTATATTGGAGTCATATCGGTATCGGCAGATTTCCAAATTTATGGTATCGGACATAAAAAAGTGATATCGTGCCATCTCTAATCTCTGAGTACATTTTTCAGCTTTTTCTACGGAGTGTAAGACTAATTGCAGTGACTTTATAATTCACTTCTGACACAAAATGAAATCAATGGCCCAAAGCAAATATTAGTCTGTGATAAATTACAAGCCAACAGGAAACATGAACCCACAGAAATGCTGAGCAAAGAAAGAGAAAAAAGCACATGCATACATAATACAAATAGTACAGAAAAGAGCAAAGCTACAGCATCCGTCTGTGGCTACAAGAAGGCCAAGCAAAGCACAACATTGTGTCAGTCACAAGGGATGAAACAGAGATGATGTATGCATAACAAAACCCCAGAACCCTCCATTTGTTTCAAACCATTCACTTTCTCTATGTGTTTGCCCACATTTGACAGTGGCACAGTCCAGAGACTATTCTTTAAAAAGGGCACGAGTGATTTTATTAAGAGCAGTGCATCTTCATCAGGCAGGGTTCTGGCTCACAATGACTTCATCCCGGGACTCGTGGAACAGAAAGCCTTCAAGTCAGAGATACAGACACGTATGCTGCTACTAGCATAATGTGACTGGGCTGGAAACTAAGAAAGTCTCATGACCAAACAACTCACACTTTGTTCCATTAAGTATCTTACATAGAGAATAGCGACTGCTATTTCCTGCTACATATCCCCCACGTGTGTGCATTAGGCAGCAACATGCAAACTCAGATCCTTTAGAGTGGCAGACCAAAACGAGTGAGGGGTTTCTCATGAGGCAGTGGGAAGTTCTCCCCCTTCAGTGGCTACAGAAGAGCTTTGCATTCTTCACATGACTTCAGGTTAGTTAACTGAGGTTTTGTTCATTCATAAAATAAAGCTGAAACAATCGTTTAATAGATAAAACTATTAAACCGTTTTCTCAATACGGGCCGATGTTATTATGCCCTCCTGTACGCTTCAACAGAGCCTGTGGTTTGAACTTTATCCACTTATAACACAAACCTGTGGAACCAGGTTTAATGACTGAAATCAACAGTTTGTACCTAATTGGAATCAAATGAACTAACAACTGCTGTTTGGAGACAAGAGGGACCACCATGTTTACACAGAGCTACAGGACGCTCACATCAAGAATAGGGCTGCCACAAACGATTATTTTGATAGTCGACTAGTCACCGATTATTTGACTAATCAGATCATCATCCATTGGACGTAAAACGTACAGCTTATTGCACCAGCAGCATCTGCTCTTATATAACTATCATTAGCTTACAGCTTTGTGTTTAAGGTCTGTGCTAACTAACAATAAAGACAAGATGATAGTTTAATAAATTTTAATGAAATCTGCAGATTGTTTCGGTGAAGTTTAGTAAACTCCTTGCTATCTAAAATATAACAGGACACCGGAGTAAATTCTCGAGCATCTCACACTTCTGATAATCAGCTGTCTGCTTGACGTTTATTCAGCTGTGTAAAAACTATAACTTTAATCTCAGCCAAACCGATTTACTCAGGAACAAATAAAATACTAAAAAAGCCAAACAATAACATTTTTAAGTTATCTAAGTGACTTATATATCATGTTTAACCTGAGTAGTGAAAGACGGCGGGGGGTTTGAAAACGATTTGCCGGGAGTCCGGTGTTCTCACGGCTCTAGTTAGCCTAGCCCCCGGCTAGCTATCGAGCTAGTGGCTAACAGACGTCTCCGAAAACGTCGGAGCGCTTTTGAAAATATGTGGTGTCTTGATAAACTGAGCAGATATTTGAGGTTTACACAGCTACATTCTCACCTGAAAATATGTTAAACCATTATTTTGTGACCCAGAAAGAATAATAAGAGTAATATTAAAACTAACTAGCTGCCGCCATTGTTGGAAACTGAGCTGGGCTGCGCTATGAATTCTGGGACACAGCTTCTTCTTCTTCGGGGTTTAACGGCAGCTGGCATCCTTGTACATGCAGTGCTGCCATCTTCTGTTTCAGTCCGTTATTACACTCTTAAATCCTGCTACTTATTCCTGTGTCTTTCAGGATCTTACAAAGCTTCAAACGACGCATCGACTATTAAATCAGTCGTCGACGATTTTGATAGTCGACGTAATCGTGACTAGTCGACTAATCGTGGCAGCCCTAATCAAGAAACAGCTAAATACTACAGAAATTATATTAATATTTCAGTTTCAGCCACTGGGGAGCAAACTGAATCCTGTTAAACAAAGCAGGCTTACTGAGTTGCTTGGATCCTCTTATAGAACAGAGAAATCACTGAAATCTTAAACACAGACTGGTGAGGAAAGGTAAGAAAAGAGTGGATATCACAGTAAACCTGCTTATAAAAAAATAATATTCAGGTAGACAAAATGTCCTGGCTTTGTATGCAACTTTGTGATGCATTTCTATGTTATATCTTTGAATTATATTAACAAATCTGGAAGCAGATTAGACGAAACAAAAAGCAGCCAGTTTAGTTTAAAGGATTCAGTCATAAATGGTGTTGATAACAGCCCAAGGAGGTATGCTAAAAAAGCTATACATTGATAACTCAATATACTTAATATTAATGTCATGAAGGAATCACTTAACTTGGCTGGGTTATAATGACACCTTATCCACTTTATAGGAGGTTGTGTTCAGGGGTGAGATTTAAAAACCCAATGAAAAGAAAAAACAAAATATTTTTTGCAATTTTTGTTGCCAATAGATGGAGGAAAACAGATCAAAGGAGCAGGGGTCCTTTGATGAACACTTCACACTGCATCTCTGCTGCTCCCACTCATATGTCAGTGTCTGGTATTGTATACAGTGTCATCAGGTCCCCGGCAATAATGTGTCAAAAATGTAGTGCTGCTTGCAGGTACATTAGCATTACATTGGCAGTGCCAGTAATGGGAACCTTCTTTCCTTTAGGATTAACATCCACACTGCTCCATGTGAAATGCTTTGGACAAGTGGTTTTACGTGACCTACCACAGGCATCAGCAGAGAACTACTGAGCAGATATACCCTCAAATCAGACATGGGGTTTTAGATCCAAGCCCTTTTCACCAGAAAAAGTAACCAAAGATGAAAGCTGAAATCTTTAAAAATGATTTTTAAAAAAATACTTCAATGCAGTTTAAGCCTGACATTTGAACCATACTTCCCCAGGTGAAAGCTTTCTGCATCTTTCTTTTAACACGCAATTCTTACAGTTAACACTACTCATCTTATCTGGCCTGGAAAGACACGGCTGATAAGATTATGAGATACACTTGCAGGGAGTCCATTTCCAACTCGTGCTTTTGATTTTTATATATATATATATATATATATATATATATATATATATATATATATATTCTAAAGCGTTTTTAAAAATGACACCAAAACATGTTACCAATCCCACCTTTCATAGAAAATTAAGACCACAGCAGCTAAAAGGAGTTTTTTGATGGATGGATGGATATTCAGCTGTGTGGTTGGGTGATTGTTGGGAGATCGGCTCTTTATCAAACACCTGCTACAGCACAGAGCCGCTTGGAAAGCGGTCTGTTTGAGAATTAGTGCTGTGAGAGGAGCGCTTGGCATTGCATCTGAATATAGCTTTAATAAGGGCACCACTTACCCTCCAATAAGCTTGTTAGCGACTTACACTGTAAATGGCGGTTAGACAGATGATGGTAACCCATACAGTTAAACAGCAGGCTACAAAACAGCTCCGAGCGTGTAACAGCTGCCCAAACTGTAGCTAGCAGCAGGGTAGCCGGCTGGCTTTCATGTTAGTGATAGCATAGTATAATGGCAGCTAATGCTAGCAGGATGTTTGCTCTGAGCATACTCTACCAATATGTGACATTATTTTCGTGTTACGTAGTTTGAAATACATGTATCTAACGCTTTTCCCCACTTTAACCAATTCTGCTGAAGAACACATTTTAAAGTTGGGCGAGTTTAACAAGCTAGCTTAGGATTTAGATGGGCTAAAGTTGGTTTGTTGCTCATTACCGTTGCTTGGACGTTTAATCTACGCTGGCGTTGACGCTTTCCCTCCTCCATAGAAAGCTCTATTTTGTCGAGCAGTTCCCGAACAACTTGGCGTTGGTGGAAGTGGAAGGCTGGGTGCAGGGACGCCATAGTAAAAAGCAGCGCAATCTGCTCCAGAGGTCCTCCGGCTGTGTCGTTTGCAGAGAAGCCGCAGTCTTCTTCTGAACCTCCGTACATACTGTCGGCCTGACACGGCGAGTGAACGTGAGAGTCCCTAAATGGAGGGAGGGGGCAGTCGTAATTTCTGCAGAACAAGGCCGGGTTGACATGGCTGAGTATCCGAAAGAGTATTCCAGCACATTCCCTGCTGTCAGACCCGAGGAGGGACAGGCAGACTAGGAGTTTAGACCTGATCACTGGGTCAACCACGTCCGTTAACACTCCCAAATCGCTCGGACTATTTGCTCGAAACTCAAAGTCCCGTAAAACATGGTAATCTTTTCTAGCGAGATCCTCCAAGTAAGATCCTAAAAAACGGAGCTCCAGGGGTTGGCACATATGCAACAGCCCGCACATGAACTCGATACGCTTAGCAGGGTTTAGGTGCAGGCCGAACCACTCAAAGACGCTCTCCTTGTCCAGTTGTGCTGGATGCACCGGAGGTCTGGGCGAGTCCCCCAGCTTGTCATACGCCACGGAGGAAGATGCCGCCCCGAGAACATGTTGGTGCTTCGGCCGATCCAATGAATCGTTCTTAGCCGTTTGGTTACCTCCTTCCTCGCCCGTTTTCGTCGGTAGCTTCATTTTCAGCATTATCAGAGCTACGAGAGAGCCTTTAAAGTGTAGACGACGGACCAATATACATTACTGACAACCTAACACCGCCTCGTAATACTGATCAAGAACCGAATATCCGTCGTTTTACCGTGTTATTACTGTTAGCTAAGCATCTGACGCGGCGCCACTACAGAAGCCCTTTTCACGAAGTTACAGTCTTCTTCTACTCTGTATTAACGGCAGTGTGGCAACTACTGTTAGCTCATTGCTGCCACCGCGCGACTGGTGTTGGAGTTACAGTGGCACAATGAAATACAGTACTTGAAAAACTCAAATGTAAAATTTAATTACAGGCCTGTAATTTTACTGTAATAGGCCTACTCTAATGCAAAACAGCGTATTCTGCTACTTAATTTTGTTTGGAGAGATTTAGTGTAGTGCATGAAACACTAAACTAAATCGAGGGCCAGAAAAAGATGCTTCGTGGGCACAGCCGACATACACATCACCCATTTTTAGTGATCTCAGCAATAGTTCTCCACTACAGGTCACTGCATGGGCTCAAGAAAACTTCCAGAAATCACTGTCTGTGAACAGTTTGCTGTGCCATCCTCAAATCCATGGTTAAAGCTTTATGATGCAAAAAAGAAGCCACACATATACATGAAACACAACTATCTTCTCTGGGTCAAACAAGAACTGAAGCAAAGTGAGAAACTGCTCTGTGGTGAAACGAACCAACATTAGAAATTATTTTTGTAAAACATGGAGGCTGATGATTAGTTTCTAAATCCCACTTACTGATGAAACCTTATTGAACTTTATTGAAGTGCTGAAAACAAGACTTCATTAAACCACTTCTATTTAAAATATAGGATTACCTCACATTTAAAATTGATCAGAAATCAAAAGGATAAGTTTATTTTAATTGATCTGTATCTGTCCAAATGTGTTCCAATCCCTATGTTAGTGGCAAAATATGCTAAAAGGTTAAAATTTCCTGGACAGATTTTCCAGTTTAAAGCAAAGATCACGAGCCATCAGCACTGTTCATTGAGGCAAGACTGCCCTCTGGAGGAAACATCTGGAAATTACAAGAGTGGCAGTAACTACCAGCAGCACAAAAGTGTGACAGTGGCATCCATGTAACTAATGCTGTATGTTGAATCTTGAACTTCAAGCTCATTAATAATGTGTTCGGTATATATATATATTAACATATTATTTTTTTTTACTGCTGTGCTCATATGAATACACATAAATAAAACAAACAAACAAATGATACTACAAAAAATTATGTCAACTATTATAAACAGCCTCCACTTTGCACTGTTCACAATTTTATTTTTATTTTTGAGTAATAATGGGCTGAGATTACAGAGAGACAACACATTAGTTTCTCTCAGAAACATGTTAAACATAATTCTACCTTTTTATTGAGCAAAGCTAACCTCAACCTTCCCCGCTCTGCTGTTGGCTCTGTTACACACAGTTGAGTCTTTTGCTTCAGCTTAATTTTTAAGTACAGTACATGTATCCCAATGTTATTGTAGAAAACTATGCTAAAATCAGAGTTTTCCCATGGGTTGATCTGTGAGGAGCAAACGGAGTGTAACGTGTCATTTCCGTTTGTCAGTGACCGCGACTTTATCGCAGTGATTCAACATGAGCCGCAGCTGCTTTTTCATCTCTCTCTGCAGAGCTTCTGTAACCCTTTAATCAAACTCATCTCCTGTACAGCTGCAGAAAACGGCGTGCTGTGAAACCACAGCGCTGCCGTGCTGCTGATCACAGGCTCAACACTTGATCCCCTTTATCTCAGACTCAGAGAAACCGTTGTTTAACTTAACAACCTTCACTGAATGAGGCTCCTACTCTCACTTAGCTCAGTTACGTTTATTAACTGTTGTTTATTTCACATTGAATGTTAAATGAGTCGTTTATGTAGTCAGACTTGTAAGCCTTTTTCACACCGTGGTCAGTGCACACATCTAGTAGCCCCGTGCATGTAAGTGTGTGTGATAGATCCACACTGGATATACGTTGGTCTTAGTTGTGTCATATTCCGCGGTGGAGTTGGCCACAGTTTCTAAAGGCTGCCCCGACACTCCCACTGCACCCTCTGCCAACCAGGAGGAGGACTGTCACCGCCGAGCCAGGCGTCCTCTCTCTTCAGCAGAGTTGCATTCATCATTGGCTTGTTGCAGCTGAAGGAGAAAAGGAGAAAGGTAAGGACCTGTCAACACTTCTTCATTACACATGCTCTCACACAGTGTAGCTTTATGAGGAGGAAGCCTGGACAGAGTAGCTGTCCATTAGATCTTTAATTCCTTTCCTGGACTTCTCTGTTCTGCTCATCTCCGCTCAGGATGGTGGTTGTTGTTTCATTTACTACTTAATCTGCGATATGCATGCATCTTGTCTAAAAGCGTTGGTTTGGTTTGGCCAAAACTGACCAGCCACCAGGACAACAAGAAGCTAAATATACTGCAGAAGTCATACATCAAACTCTGTGATTATGGGTCAGAGAGTTGAGGTCCTTTACTGGAAAGCACCAGCCTCCCCGTGTGTTTCTTGGCATGTTTAAGTTATGCTGTTAGTTATGTCTGTTCCCTGAAATAACTTCTAATTACTGTATCCACTGTACAGCAACACAATGAATTGGAAACGATGGAAAAGGTGTTTTTAAGATCGTCATGGGAGAAAAGTGCAGTTTTCAGATGCAGTCACCAATTATCTTTGAAGAAGAGATGACAGTGAACGTTCTGCTCGGTCCCTGCAGTTATTTTTGACATCGGCTGCTCGTTGGTTTTTGACAGAGGAAAGATCGGATCTGGTAAAATGTTATCAGGTTTGACGAGCAGGAGATACACAGCAGTGTATTTGTAAAGGCTGCGTAGCAAACAGAGCTCTGATGTCTTTATACGTTTACCTGTGCTCGCTGTGGCTGGTTGAGCAGGTCTGTAGAAACAGTGGTTTAACCCTGGAGAACCCAGATCCGACCCCATGGGTTCTCCAGGGTTAAAATGTCAGGTTACCCTGAGCCAACATACAATACAACTTTATTTGTATAGCACAAATAAAGACCAGTGGTACACCAAAGTGCTTTACAATAAAAACAGGAAAATTAAGACAATAAATAAAAGACTATTAACAAAGTACCACATTTGTCATCAGGTTAAGGGCACTAATTACACAACAATAAAAGGGAATATAAGAACAAAGTTACTAAGAACAGATATAGCTAAAAGATAAAGTACATAAATAAGAAATTGAACCAAATATAAAACAGCGATGCTAACTAGATGGAAAAGCTATGTTGAATAAATGAGCTTTTAAACTGGATTTAAGAGATAAAACGGAGTCTGACGCATGGAGAGCGATGGGAAGGTTGTTCCACAGATTCGGTGCAACCAGGCAAAAGCACGGTCACCCCCAGATTTAAGTCTAGATCCAGGCTGAGCCAGGAGTAACTGGGCTGAAGACCTGAGGGCTCGCCCAGGGACATGTAGACTAAGAAGATCGACAAGACAACGAGGGGCTAAATTATTTATAATTTTAAAGGTCAGCAACAATATTTTAAATTCAATGCGATATTTTATGGGTAACCAATGCAAATCAATAAGACCTGGGGTGATAGAGGCTTTCTAGTGCCAGTCAGGAGGCGAGCCGCAGCATTCTGGACAAGCTGTCATCACTCTGGGCAGACAAGATGAATCTATGAAATCGAACCCCCTCATTGTCCAAACATAACCTTATCGCATTATGTTACTTCACTGGGATGTTTTCCACTCTTCAGATCTTCAGGTCAGTCCCTAATACGAGCAGTAATCGAGTTCATGTAACTGTAACACAACTAACACAAATCTAGAAGACGCACAAATGTTACGTAGAAAGAAGCAATAACTGAGCAGAAAATAAGACAAAATGTGACTTGAAATCGAAACAGCATCTGTGAAATCTCAAGTAACTGGAAAACCTGACATAAATATTGAGAATTTCATTTACTAAACTTTCTTTAGTGAAATTAAAAGTGTTCTGCTCGTCTTTTAAACAGGAGGCATTTAATCTGACAAGATTAAATCCAGATGTGAAGTTCTTATCACAGAGAGCCTCACATCTGGATCTATATTTATTTTTCTCTGTTACTGCGTATAAGTGTTACATGACAATAAACAGGGTTAATCAGGCTGCAGTTCCAACGGAACAAAGTGTATTTGAAGGATCAGTCCCTGATCTACACTGAAAATAAGGGATTGGCCAGCTCTTGGACTTACGTAAGCATCTTGCGTGTATTTAACACAATTGCCTCATGCTTTAAAGTTAAGTGTAACTACATAGTGTAGAAACTACATGATATGCAAAGAGGTTAGATTAAACTGTTCATATCATGTTCAAGTGAGGTAAGTCAATAATATATCAATGTTAAATCCCGCGACACTGCACTTTAGATCGTGGTTTCAGGAAGGCATCCATCTCAGTCAAGTCGAGCAGCCGCCTCTACTTTTTTTAGTATACCAAAAAAAGTAAATTGGGTGGTTGTTACATTAAAAAAGTCTAACTTGTAATTTGAACACAATAATTTCATGTTTCTATGAACGTAATTAAGTCATGAAGGATCTGTATGAAATTCAACAACTTAATTTGTTCTTGTTGAGATGACAGGATACAATCTAGTGAGAGTGTTTAGTTGCTGAACTCATGAAATTCACAAGATCGCACAAGATTTCAAACTGCAGGAAAATCAGTGGAGTTATAAGAGGCAGACAACGACACACACACCACGTGCATGCTATTGCTATGTATTGTGGATTAACCTGTCAAGGGCAAGCACAAAAAAAATTCTGCATCAAATTCAGGAAATCATAGCTTTCCTGAATTTCCTACATTGTTGGCACGGTGGTGAGTGCTGTTGCTCCACAGTAAGAAGGTCCTGGGTTCAAATCCACAGTCTGGCTAGTTTGCATTGGTTTCTCTCTGGGTATTCTGGTTTCCTCCCACAGTTAAAAGTCATGCAGTTAACTGGTGATTCTAAATTACCCATGAATGTGAGTGTAAATGGTTGTTTGTTTCTATGTGATAGACTGGTGACCTGTTCGGGGTGCACCCTGCCTCGTAACCTATCACTTCAGGGTTATTTCCCAGCCCCCCTGCAACCAGGATAAAGATGGGAGGATGGTAGTTATTCAACCTATTCAATTTTTATGGTAACCAGGATCTAGACTTTGTTGAACATTATGTAATATGAAGACAACATGTAGTATTTAAGTGACCAAGTAGTATTGTGGTAAAGGTTATTGAATAGTGTTGAAATAAAATGAAGGATTAAAATGTTCCAAGAGCTCAACTTACTTCATCTGAACATGTTTCAATCGCGTTTTATGAACACAACATGCACAGGTTTACTGAATATGAAAAAGTTGTGTTGATTTAACTCAGTTGTTTAAGTTTCTGCCAAAGCAAAACATTTGTGTGCAACCAGTGTCCACTATTGAATCAAGTAAATCCAACATGGCCTTTTTTTCAGTGTACCTGTGAAATCGAAGGAAATATGTTTTGGACAGTGTTCAGAATATAGAGATAAATTAATGCCAGGATGTAGCCGACGGCATGAGCTGAAAACCGAAGCGGCCTAGCAGAACTACAGACTGTAAATAAAAGATGGACACGGCTTTGGGGTCTTAAAAAGAGAAAACTTCTTCTCTAAACACTAAGAGACAATAGATATATTTCAACTGTCAGAGTTTTATGTTGGTTTTGTGAGTAATATTGCACATGTTCGGGCACATTAACGTTTCTGTTGCGTTTCGATTACACTCATAAAGTGTCATTATCATTGGTTAAAGCCTGCATCGAGTGTTTGTCGTATTGCCGAGTAGAAGGCTAGCTTCTTATGTGTGAAACTGGCTTCCATTCGTTATCATCAGTTTATTTCAATTTAAGAACATCTCGCAAGTTTCTTGTATTGAAGCAGGTGTAAATGTCACTTTTTTTAGACTTGTATCCAATTTTCTCGACAAGGTCATGAAGAGGAAGTGGAATCGCTTGTCTAGATCAGCTCTGGTGAAGCACACGTAGCCTCTTTCTTCTTTTTGATAAGGCTCGTACTTATTCTGCCCTAGTTGTTCTGCACTAGGTACTGGGAGCTTCCCATGATGCACTGCCTCTTCCTCACTCTCTGTGTTTATATACTCCACTTTGCATTTAATCATTAGTTCTCTTCCACAGCGTGTCCTGATGGCAGATGGCCCCGCCCCTTGCTGAGCCTGTTTCTGTTGGAGGTTTTCCTTCCTACTGTAGGCAGGTACTCGCTCATAGGGAGAGATCTAATTGTTGGAGTTTTCTCTGTATTGCCCTCAGGTATTTACCTTACAGCACAAAGTGCCTTCAGGGACTGTAGTTGTGATTTGGCGCTATGAAAGGTGGAATGAATTGAAGTGAATTAATGTCGAGCAGCGTGATGAGAAAGAAATGTAGGAGCTCTTTAACATCAGGAAACACTTTCATGTTGAGTCTCTGGGAACAACCCCCATGTGTCAAGTCACAATAATTATAAAAATGATATTTAGTTTGTCAAACATGCGCCCACCTTTTAGTAAAATAGACAGTAAAGCAGTGCTTTAGGGCACGAGTATCTTCTGTATGATACGTTGCGTCAGAGAGTCATGTGCCGTCTTTGGAGAATACTTTTTGTAAGACGCGGTGGCTTTGTTGCAAATGATGTGTTTTTTTTTGACACATTTATTGTTTGTTAAGCTTTCAAAGGAAATGAGTTACAAGTAGGTAAAGTGTGTGTAGAAAGCAGGCGTCAGCATCTCAAAAGCATTTTGTAAAGTGGATACAATGTGTCAAACTTCATATCTTTCCAGATTTATCCACTCAAAATGTATTAAATAAAATCCTATTATTTTAACTGAGAAAGCTGTAGTGTACTTGAACAGGTTGGGATCCAGTAGCGGCGCTGCTCGCCGCAGTCATCATATTACATGAACCAGTGAAAGGCGCTGAGCAATCCCAGCAACATTTCTGCACCAGGAATGTTCTGGGATGCTGAAGCGAGCGGAGGCTGCTCGTGTGGTTGGTAAACTGCACTTCTGGTTTGCCAGAAGAAGAGTGAGGTTTTGGAGGAATTCAGGTTCAGTACACACCTCTCCATGTCTACTGACTGATGTGTGGAAAAGAAGAAGTGAGGAAGCAAAAAGAGTCTGTGTGGTTTTTCCTGGTAAAGATAAAAACAGTGAACGGTTATGAATGATCTCCACTGGTGTGTTGTTTCCCTCTTTTTGTCATGATCAGGCTGTGTGCAGGCAGGAGAGGACCCAAACGCAAACTCACGGGAAAACAGGACTGAACTCAAAATACAGCTTTATTGCTGACAGAGGATGAAGGCGATACAAAATAATATGAAACTAAACTGGGAAGTACTAAGGAAGTGACTCACGAGGAAACACACGGAGGGGCACACAGTCATGAGGGAGAACACGACACTGAACTGAGGGAGACGTGCACATAAATACACAGAGGGTAAACGAGGGAAGTGGGAGCACACGGGGAACACAGCTGACACAGATAATCGTAACAAGACACGGCAGGAGTAAATGCAACACTGACGGGAGACTGTCAAAGTAAAACAGGAAGTACACAGAGGTTCAGACAGGAGGAGAGAGAGCACAGACATAACGGGCTACATAACATGGAATAAAACACAAGGAGGGGAAACAAGGGTTCACAGATACACAGAGGGGCACACAGGGGGCAACCAAATAAGGAACATCTTAACTAAAAAACCTAGGAACCACGGCAAAAATAAAGAACAAAATACAAAACACACAAAAACTAACAATACTGGGCCAACATGGCCCAGGACCATGACACTTTTACTGCTGATGTTCTGTGTTTGGATGTCTTACATCTGTATCGTTTACTTTCTTTTATCCTTTTCGACCCTTTCCACCTCAGCCATTTAAAGTTGGGTTAAAAGTCCCACTACTCTCTAAAGGAATCCAGCTGCTATAACGACAGAGCTGTTTAGGATTTGTACTTGGACAAATACTCTCAGACAGTCAGTCCATGTTTAATATGAGCACCCGCCATTAGAGCAGCATGAAGACAGATAATGGGGAAACAGCATAACTTTAAATTTCACATAAAATCAATTGAATTGCGTGTTTACATAATTTGTACATGTTTATAATTACTTGTATTTTAAAGTGTTGATCAGGAGTCTTAGCCTGCCCCATCCAGGCTGAGTTATTGCACTCAGCTTGGGACTCAGCTTCACTCCAGGAAAGAGGACAGGTTGTACTGATCTGTGCAGGCAGGCAGTGCCTACTTTTGAATCCAGCTGTGGTGGAGCCAGTTCAGATACGCTGTTATCTAACTGGACAGAGGCTGCTCGGGGAACAGTCGCAAAGCTTCCATCTCAGCTTAAATTAGAATTTGCAAAGTCATGGAAAAACTCAAGCATCGTGCGATGCAAACATTTATCATTTAGGTGAATTAGCCCACTCTGCAGACCGATCGTTCCCATGTGTCATATAAGAGATGTTTGAATTCAAACACTTCCACTTGCTATAGTAGGAAAAGCACAGGCACGGCTAATAACCTTAATTAGGGCACTGTGTTGTACAAATAAGCCATTTCAATGAGCTCTTTGCGCTTTGGACAAGTCGGCATGTCTGAAGAAGAAAGGGTTAGTTGTACCAAAAATGTGTCTTGAAAAATACTTGCCAGCGTTAGCAGTGATTGCCTGCTTTTATGTGAAACCCACAGCTTATGCAGGCTTGTTTGGTGCGTCTCATTAAAGTGGGAATGTTGTTTCTTTTATGGTCGAGCAGGATGACGACGATTTAGAAGGCCGGTGGCTTAATTCCCGGCTCCTCCTGTTGCTCGTGATGTGTCCATCGGAGTGTGAGTGTCAGCAGTGAGAGCGCAGAGGTACAGATGAGAGCGTTGTATGAGTGTGTGTGGGGGACAAGGTGAATGAGACTCGTAGTAGAAAGTGTTCTGAGTGATCAAATTGAATAGAAAAGCGCTCAATCCTCCTGAGAACCGAGGGAACGAGAATCTTCCCATTGAGCTTTTTTGTGATTTCCTTCCTCTCTGGACGTAGTAGAGGCCACCCAAGCAAATGAGATATCTATGGAAGGCCCTGGATGTCCTTTATTTAGTAGATCAGGACTTAGGAGGGTAGCTCAAAGGATGTAAATGAATACGCTGGTTCTTGATAAAGAGACTTTCATAATAGGAAGCTAAATAACACTTTGGTACTGAGGCTGGTGAATTGTTCAGAAATGTGTAGAAGCCATGATGTACAGTCCAGCTGTAGTTTTATTGAAGGATGTAGATATGAATATACATCTGTGTGCATGTGTGTGTGTTTCTGAAAAAGAAATTTGTACAACAGATGCTTAGTATTCACACGTAAGGATGAAACATCCACAAAAAAGATACTTTATACTTTCAACATGTTAGCAGTTAGCATAGGGGGCTAGCAGCAGCCTGACATGAGGCTAAAAGCAGCAGCTACTCCGGCGCATGTGGTGCACTAACGCTGTAATTAGCACACGCTTCTGCACAGGCTGCAGCCTTCAAAGAGGCAGGACTCATTTCTACTATTAATCACAGTTTCCCATCTTTACCCAGGATGCTATACAACTGAACACGCTAACACATTCATAATGCAGCTGTGAGACTTTATGTGTTTGCATTCAAACCATCAATTCCAGTTTTATCAGCACATTCACAGAAAATATCATTGCTGCAGTTAAAATTACCAGGACTCAATGTCTAATGTTACAATAAACAATATAACTACAAGTATAATGTACACATAACTCAGTGTGTAGCTTCAGTCTGCGGGTCAGATGAAGCTCTCATTTGGACAGATAAACTAGCCTCACTCTGTAGACCTTTTTCATATTTTTGCACATCAGCATGGGGAAAGCAGAGGTATAATAGAGATGACTTATTCCCATTAAGTGTCTCCATTAAGCCTCATGAGACATGACAGTGAATTAGCATGCACTAAATGGACTGTAGCTGACATTACTATAGTTTTTTCTCCCTGTTAAAGTTCTATTGAATTATAGTAAATATTAAAGTTAATATTGAATCGTTTAACATTTTAATGTAACATTATGTCTTTTTCCTTTCCTTAAGTAAAGATTCGGTGTTTGCTTACAGCTCTGCACTCACACAATCCCATGATGTAAAAAGTGATAACGAGGTAACTCTCCCACCTTCACATATAGAGCAGCGGTCTCCAACCTTTTTTGCGCCACAGACCGGTTTATGCCCGACAATATTTTCACGGACCGGCCTTTAAGGTGTCGCGGATAAATACAACAAAATCAAACTAGTACCGGTACTGAAAAAAAGAAGATTTATTCATAACACACGTGAAAAGACCCAGGAAAACCGAGTAAACGATAAAAACGATAACAAAATAACGCTGAAAACCGATAAAAACCCTGAAAACTATACATTTCACACCTGAGCCTCAACTCTCGCGGCCCGGTACCAAACGACTCACGGACCGGTACCGGTCCGAGGCCCGGGGGTTGGGGACCGCTGATATAGCGGACAGTGAGAAGACCTGAATAAATATATTTGGGCCTTTAAATGATCAACAGGGCATGTTTTTTCTTTATTAACGTGGCCTGATAATGTTGCAGAAAATAAAAGCTGCTCACTGTGTAGTGGGTGAAAAGTATAAGCACCTTTCAAAGCTTCAGTCGATTCAGAGTCAGTATCTGTGAAAGCCACGATATATTTCCCGTTGTTCTTTTTACTATTCAGGGTGCAAAATCCCAGTTTAGACCAGTGTTGAATTTTTACATTTTTACTTATGTCTGCTTATACACAGTGTTGGGGAGTAACGGAATACATGTACCGCCGTTACGTATTTAAAATACAAAATATGAGTAACTGTATTCCGTTACAGTTACCGTTTAAAAAGGTGGTATTTAGAATACAGTTACTTTGTTGAAATAAATGGATTACACGGCGGTACTTCCCTGTTTCATATTGTCGCGGGTCAGGACTGTTTGGGTTTTGTTTGACAGCTACGCTCTGTTGTTCCAGGCAGCGTTACGGTTGCCATGGTTACAGGGTGACGCTCTCTCTCTGCGTGTTTCCTGGGTGAGAGAGCGCCTGTTGTTGTTGTTGTGCTAAGCTAACAGGCAGAATGCTACAGGTATAGCTCTAAAGAATGTAGCATCATAGGCAGTGTAGTCCGTGCTGCAGGGAGAATGGACTGCCATACACGTTATGTGTCTGTGAGCGAGGGAGGGAGAAAAAGGAAAAGTACGAGCTGTCATCGAGCAGAAACGGGAGCTGGAAGCATGTAAATATAATAATAACCACTGCAGCCAAGAAGAGAGCCTGACGAGCCCAGTTGTAAGTAAGCTATTAAGACTCGACTGTACACCGTGTTCGTGTTTTCCTCTGAAACAATAAGTTTTCTTGGAGCAGCCTTTCAACGCCTCTCTCTGTCTCTCGCTAGCAAAGTTGACCCAGACAACAAAGTAAAGCTAGTTTTCAGCTACGAGCCCCACACGAACCCACCGTATTAGCCAGAGGTCCCTTTACTACGGTTCGGAGCCACGGACCTTCAGTAACAGTAATAAATCACAGCAATAGTACATTCATGTAGTTGTAAACAGCATGATAATATATTAAGTAATCCAAAGTATTCAGAATACGTTACTCTCATTGAGTAACGTAACGGAATACGTTACAGAATACATTTTGGGGCATGTAATCTGTATTCTGTAATGGAATACATTTTAAAAGTAACCTTCACAACACTGCTTATACAGCTTAATTATCACAATAAAAAGAACATTAGCATCTCAGATTAGCAATTTTTCGATCATTCAGATCAGTCAGAAGCTAGCTACCAGCTGCTCTACTAGATAAAATGAGCAAGCAAGCTATAAGCTAACCAACTTTAATCTAAACTATACAGTAATAAAATCTGGCACTTTAAGTCGCACTGCTATGGGCAACAAACACAAATAACAAACACAAATAAGAGTGTTTGAGTGCTTGAGTGTTTTTAAAAGTAATGATATAGTAATTTCTTGCTGGAAAAGTACAACATACGGTATATTTTTACCTGGTATGTTGTCATTTGTTGTCCAACAAAATAAAGTTGGACAACAAATCTGGTTCAGTCAGCCGTGTAAACAAAAAACAGGAATGGACAAGAAGGCATCATTATTCTGGAAGAGATCCTCCCCAACACGATGAAACGTTTCATGATCGTTAACAATAATGATTCACAACAACCTTTATTGATCTCCAGTGACTCTGAAAGTGGCAACAGACCCAAACTACACAAAGCAAATGTTTGCCTGCATCTCATATGTGGCTCGAGGACTCCACGTTAACCTGATTAACTCACGAGTGATAAAAACAGCACCCAGCTCATCTTTTCTGTGGCTCTTAATTGAACCCATGCTCCTAAACACATACAGGTCTTTTATAGTAAACATAGAGTTTGCCCATTTCAAGCCTGTAGCAAACTTACTACCCATGTTACCTACATATAACTTATATGGCATTTAAATGTCCATTTAATTTAAATTTATTCACCAGTTTGATCTTGTAGAGAGGAATATGTAAGCAGTAATACAAAAAAGTTACTTAATAACAATTCTTAGTGATTCCTATCAGGTTTTGCACACACTGCCTATTCTTTCGATGTTTCTGGTTTAAAAATATTTCAGGGAACAAGCATTACAGGGAGAGGAGCATGTCAAAGAAAGGTTGTGGTGGCTCTCTGCAGCCCGCTGATCCTCCCCTGTCTTTAAAGCCTGTGCCAGCACAGTGCAGCCTTCTCTGCCATGCCTGTTTCTGCTTTCCCATCCCAGCAATGCTCACGTTGTTATTTTCTCCGGCCCTGCCTTGTGGTCGGTGGAGCCATGTTTGTGCTGCCGAATGAGAACAGGGAAAGCTCCATCATGTGTTGCATGGTGTGGCACGAAATAAAAAAGTCACAAAAGAATTTTACAACACAGAGGAGGAGGAGGAGGAGGAGGGGACAGAGGAGAGGGAGAGACAGAGATGTAGTCACTCTGCTCTCGTTCTCACATCATATATCACATGCAGTATGTACCAGCTGCATATTACAACACAGTGTGTCCACTGGACGTGGGCTGAGTCCTTGCATACATGTTTTAGTGCTCAGTTATGGATTCAAGACATATTTTCTCTGGTAGCATGATTTAACTCTAGCTGAAAACACAAAGCCATGACTGTAATAACCCTGAAGCATTTAAAGCAGTTATATCTTCTAGCTGACCTCCAGCTGTTTGACTTCTCAGCTGCGTTCATGCTGTACTGACTACACACTGACCTCGGTGACAGCTAGGGGTGGGGGAAAAAATGGATACTGTGTAGTATGGTGATATTTTGTTCGCTAATAATGTATGGATACAGGGACAGCAGAAATCAATATTTTGTTACAAAAAAGGTTTTTGTGCTCTGACTTCAGAGCATGTTGATCCTTTTTCTGAGCAAGAATCCTGACATTCCTTCACTGTCCAAATGTGTTTAACTTGTTTTTTGGCAGCAATAAACATGACAGTTTACTTATTTTAATTTAAGACATGTTTTATTTTAATTAAGTTTAAAACTTTTTTATTTAATGTAAAATTATATTTTGTTTTAATTTACTTTCAAATTCTTCAGTTGCTGAAGGGGCTGCATAGTTTTCATAAACTGCATAGTTCAGAATAGCTATAATTGTACCAGATGGTTGATTCAGTTAAGTTGGACTAGACTGTGATACAAACCGTTCAGTTTGTCAACAATAAAACTGAAATGAGAGAAAGACTGAGTGTGAGACTTTGATATTAGAGAAAATGAAGATTGATAAAGTTTACCTTTATGTACAGAATCTGAATATCGCAAAATATTTAAAAAAATTGCAATAATATCGTATCGTGCGTTAAGTATTGTGATAATATCGTATCGTGGGATGTATGGTGATTCCCACCTCTAGTGACAGCAGTGAAACATTTGGTTACACGCAGGTGAAAGTGAATATGAAACAGAGTTTTTCAGCTTAGTGACAAGTTACTCCTTAAAGGCTAAATGTGCTCCAGGGCTGCAGGGTGACTGCTCACCAGGGAGCTCCCCAAGGTGGGTTCATTGCAGCCAGCTGATGGCTGGAATAGCAGCAGCTGCAACAACATGATGGAGTGTGTCATAATGGAAGTGTTGGAAAGGTTTCTTTCACAAGAGTCCTGCTGGCTTCAGCTGGTCTGAGGGGGGACGGCTGACCTGCACATGTCCCTGGTGCACTATGTGTGGCACAGAAAGGGCAAAGTGCTGACGATGAAGCGTACACAGACGCTTAAATGCTTTTCTACACTGATTTACTTTGAAGTAGCAAGTTGAGATAAAAATGTGTGTATTTACGTTTCATTTTGAGAAAAATGGTGCTGTTTTTGTGCAGGGAGCCAGTTTAGCACATATCAGTGAGCCGTATTGTTTCAGCACATGCAGATTATGGTTTCAATCATTTAGAAATGATAACTCGCACTGATTAACTGTTAAAACCCACGTAGTGTTTCACAGAGTGGTGAGCTCCTCCCTATCTGTGCTTCTGAAACACAGCTAATGACCTGTTGCCAATCATAAAAAGAGACCAAATCAATGCTCTGAGAGCTTTGATAGTTTCTAGTTCCTGGGCTGGGAAATCCCTCTGTGAGTTATGACAATTATGAGCAGCTTCATGGTTTGAAAATCTCTTTAAGCCAAAGGCTCGGGGCTCCTCAGCTACACAGGAAGTCTCATTTCCTCCTCGTGTTTCCACCACATCTGAGGAACTGTGAACAATATTCAAACTGATGACAGAGTGAAAAACAGCATCAATGACTGTCGTATATTTTCACACAGGAAGAAACAATGTGACAGAGTCAGAGTCATTGTGTCCTTGTTGTGTTTGATGTGGCACGAGGAATAGAAAAGGAGAAAGCAGGGCTGTTATGGCCAAACCGGCAGTGATCGGCTGATTTATGAGCATTTATTCCTGCTTCTGTGTGTAACTGCATTGGATTACAGAGCAAACACTGAGTTATTCTTGCTGGCGTTCATTACGGTTCAGCTCATTTGCATATGCCCACTCTGGTTCCCACAACTCAATTATTTTCCGACTATAACTTTACATCTAAATAAACATGTATCCACGGATCGAATGGACCTGCTTTGTGTGAATACCGGGAAGTCCAGGGAATTCAGTACAGATCCGCCCACCTAATTTCTTTTTTATTCAAAGTTATTAAAGATGTTGTGCAATCCTCCCACTCTGGAACAAGAACAAGAAGAGCCACATCCACGGTGCGTGTTTATAAACGTGTGACCATAACTGTGCATGCAAAGACTTTTCTGTGTAAGGAAATTCTGCACGTTCCACACACAAACATGTGCATTTAACTGCTGCAGCACTTTGCCGTGCAGTTGTTTACTTCTTATTTTTACTTCTCATAACTCAGCACCTCAGGGAAGCTCATTTACTCCTGTAACTGCTGTCTGATTGCATCAGGAATCAAAAGTGTCGAGGAACGTTTTAGCTCCGTGCCGTACAGAGTGCTCGTCGAGCTAATACCTCAGCAGGCTGGAAACGCTGTTTTGGCATGTGTTTTGGGGGCGTGGTCATTTTTAGGTCATAATTTTTAGGTCATTTTTAGGTCACACCTGTTCATAGGTGTGAAAGAATGTTTGCCTAATCTTTACAATAAGAAGCTTTCTTTTTGTTTTATGCAGGTTGGGCTGGTCCACGGTGTTCTCCTACAGAGCCATGTTGCTGTGGTCAGTGTGGAGTGTAATTTCACTACTGACGACAGTGGACGCTGCAGAGGAGGAAGATGTGAGAGCAGGTACTGATGACATGCACCTTTGGATGAAAGCAGATCATAAAGCTGACCTGTTACGTCTCCTGAGTGTAATGACTTGTCTTTAATGACGTGTATATATCTTTATGTGCACAGGCTGCAGCACGGCTGTCAATGACCTGGTTTACATCATTGATGGCTCATGGAGCGTTGGCGTCTCCGACTTTGACACTGCCAAGCAGTGGCTCATCAACATCACCAGCCAGTTTGATATCAGTTCCCACTACACACAGGTAATGCTGCATGCTGTGCATGATGAGAATGATTTGAACAACCTCCAGTTTCCTTTCAGATTTACAGCAGTTTTGCTCACTCGAGTGATTTGGTGCATTACACACGACAGATAAGTCTTGTTGTGTCACCTGTAGGTGGCTGTGATACAATACAGTGACACACCTCGGCTGGAGATTCCTCTTGGGAAACACCAGGGAGTAGCAGAGCTCATCAAGGCCATACGGAGCATCAGCTACCTGGGAGGAAACACACAGGCAGGACCTTTTCTCCTTAAATGTCCTCATTTGCAGAAGAACATATAAAATCATGTATCGTGGGGATGTGTTTAGAATAAACAGACGCAGCAGCATCGACATGTATGTAACACATGTCAATATTTCTATTTCTTGACTTATTCGGTGACTGAATAGAGATGAGCTAACCTGAGGTGGAGGAGAAACTCACAGGGGGGTCGGCAAGTAGCTTTAGCTGCTGCAGGTTGCTTTGGTGTCCGTGGGGGAAATCCAAAAAGCGCTTTGTGGTTGCTGCAGTCGCCTTAGTTTGCATGGAAGATGCTTGCAAACCAGCAACACAAACAGCAGAGTGTTTGTCTCCAAACTCTTTGTTACCAACATTTTTCACTTTGAAGGGAAATGTTCATATTTCCCATCGTGGCTCAAAGAGTTGGCAGTTCGTCTTGTAATCGGAAGGTTGCCGGTTCGAGCCCCGGCTCGGACAGTCTCGGTCGTTGTGTCCTTGGCCAAGACACTTCACCTACCGCCTACTGGTGATGGCCAGAGGGGCCGATGGTGCGATATGGCAGCCTCGCCTCTGTCAGTCTGCCCCAGGACAGCTGTGGCTACAACTGTAGCTGCCTCCACCAGTGTGTGAATGTGAGAGTGAATGAATAGTGGAATTGTAAAGCGCTTTGAGGGCCCTGAAAAATGCTATATAAATGCAATCCATTATTATTATTGTTATTTCTGTCTTGATGCATTCTCAATCATCCAGGAAAGTAAATCTCCAAAAGTTGATTCTGTTCTTCTGGACGTAGCGTTTTGTGGGAGAAATGTTTTGTCACTCATCCAGGTGACTTCTTCAGTCTCAGCTGACTGCAGTCTGAGACTGAAGAAGTTGAAGTTGACTGAAGAAACGTTTCTGATGTTTCGGCGGGTCCGCGCTTTGTGTTCACGCACTTTTTGCGCCGATTCTAAAGCTGTTAGTTCGATCTCTCTCCAAACAATAAAAATAAAACTGACTGAACCAGCAGCAAAAGAAGATCCAAACTACGCTTCACATAAACATCGTCATGAATTCACTCTGATGTTTACTGTTTTGCTTCCACCACGATAAAATCACACTTCATGCACAGCTCTCTCTCTCTCTTTCTCTCTCTCTCTGTACTGTTTTCTTCGTTATTCGCTTGCTTGTTACGCACAAGTCTACCGTTGTTTACAGGCTGTCGGCCACTGTTTTTTTTCCGTTTACATACTTCTGAAAAGAAAACCTAATTTCTGCCGTTCAATTCTGAACAAATTTAAACTTTTTAAAATTATACAAAATGCAAAACGCTGTGTCTGTAATAAAACTGCTGTAACTTCAGAGGTAACGTTCATATGTTCATTAATGGTTTTCTTTTGTGTTTGATCTACTGCAGAATATTTTTATAAAATCCGATGCCAGGAAAATCACCTTCATGTTTTTCTGTTTTATCTTCAGCTGCTTTGACACAAAGGCCTCTGCTGTGATGCTCACACCTTTGATAAAGTCTTGAAAGTGTCAGCTTCCTTTTTATAGATACAAAAATATGTAAATTTACTGATCTGAATTATAATATTTCTGACTGTCAAAATTTCCCAGATTCAAATCGAATTGAATTGAATCAAATCAAATCGGGGCCTTGTGAATCAGAATCGAATGGATTCTAGAAATCAGTGACGATACCCAGCCCTATTAATGACCAGTCTTTAGGCCTCCATGACTGAGGTACAGCAATTCATTTCACAGTGACTGCTAGCAGCTCCCAGTACCCACTCACAACCCACTGGGGAATATTCATTTTTCCCTGTTGATTGATGGTTTCCAGGTGGACACCAGCTGTTCTGTCGGGCTATGTGACCAAATCATCACATTATTAATATCCCATTAAATAATCATCATAAAATACAAACATATAACTAGATATCAGTTAACTGTCTACTTGTGTGTCGGTTAGCACAGGGGAGATGTGATGTGCTAAAACTGTATTGTGATGAACTGTGATTCTTGTGCATTTGTATGTCCACAGTGATAATACTGTGTGACACATGTGTGTTAACTCTGTGTGTTACTGAATTAACTTATTGGACCATTGCATTTCTACTGTAACTGAACCCCCTCCCTACTCAAAGCCGTCCTACTTCTTCTGTACGATCCTTACGACGCGCTCAGTCAGTGCAGTTGTGAGGCAGCCGTCTCCACACACTCGACCTTTGCTTATTGCATGAGCGAAAGGGCAGGCGTTTCTCAGTGCTGCACTGTTTCCATAAGCAGTGAAGCATTGCTGCCATTGTTATTTTGTTATTACATGTAACACGTTATCATAGCTACGCTGTAAACGTGATCAGTTTTTGTTTTTGCAAACTAATTTAGTCGTTTTAGGGGAACAGAGTATCTCTGCTGTCCAGCTTGTCTGTTATGAAGTATTTTGCAAAACTATGTCTTTAAAGAAGCTTCCCCAACATTGTGCACAGGACATGTAAGCAGAATATTAAGACTTGACATAAATAAAAGGATTAGTAATTTAGATAATTTATATGTAAATAGATATAGGAATATAAACAATTGCACAGAAAAAAACTGCACAAGTTATAGGCAACGCTGCTTGGTTGTAATAGCAGAGCGGAGAGGGAAGGAATGAAACTTTTGACTCCACTGGAAGCGAAGTTAAACAAAGAATATCAACAGACTTTACTCCTATGATGCAAACTTTAAAGCGTCACATAAAAGCAGACTGCACATTTAGGCATGTTCACTGGTGCCACTTGCCAACACTGCATCTGCAGCAGGGTGACCACACAACAAGGCCACAAGCACACCAATGGTCACCAATGGACATGCACATGCATTCCTGTAAATTCTGCAGCTGTAATACTCAACTTTTGCATTTCCAAAGAACTCTGTTAATATGTCTCTGCTTGACTGGGAATGGCTTGTGGTTTCATTGAGTAGTCTTTAACATGTTCACTTGGCAGATCAGTCAGGGACACAAATAACCTTTGGGGTTGTGTAAGGAAGAGTGTCTGGTGTAAAATTATTTTCTTTAATTCACTTCTTTTTGTAGACTGGCAGGGCTATCAAGTTTGCAGTGGACCACGTGTTTGCCTCCTCCCAGCGGAGCAATCTGGTCAAGAACCGCATCGCTGTGGTGGTTACAGATGGCAAATCACAGGATGATGTGGTGAGTGATCCTTTGCCTCATGGGTAAGACCACGTCAGTGTTTTTGGGTGGCCTTTAATAACAGAGGCAACATAAAAGAAGTATCAACATGGAAAGAAACTTCGGCATAGAAAAGCCACACTGTGAGGTTGTAATAGCTAACCAGTACTTACCCCCTAACTGTAACCGAGACCCTAGCACTTCTTCCCCAGACCTGGGAAAACAATTGAAACCAAAAGATAACCTTTTATATCTGTAGGTTGACGCCAGCATGGAGGCTCGAGCACAGAGTATTACTGTATTTGCTGTGGGAGTTGGCACTGAGATCACCACTTCAGAGCTGATCTCCATTGCCAATAAACCTTCATCTACCTATGTCCTGTATGCTGAAGATTACACCACCATCGATCGTATTCGAGACTCCATGGAGCAGAAGCTTTGTGAAGGTCAGACAACTCAAGTGTATCTACAAAAACACAAATTAGAGTGTTGCCAAATAGCATATAGCTGAATAACCACTTGACTGAATGAATCACCCTGGTGCTTCCAGAGTCTGTTTGTCCCACACGAATCCCAGTGGCATCCCGTGATGAGAAAGGCTTCGAGCTGATGGTGGGCATGAACATTCAGACCAAGGCAAAGAAGATCCCTGGCTCTTTAGCTTCTGAGACTGCCTATGCCCTTGCTGCCTCCACAGACATTACTGAGAACACCAGGTAACATGCTATCGCTATCATTACATTCATCCTAAACAGCTTTTGGGCTTTGGTCAACAGCTATTTACAAATTTTATCCTTAATCTTTAAACTAGGGAGATTTTCCCAGAAGGCCTTCCTCCATCGTACGTGTTTGTGTCCACTCTACGTCTGAAAGGGATCTCTAGCAAGCTGCCCTTTGACCTTTGGAGGGTGATGTCAAAGGATAAGGCGATCCAAGCTGCAGTAACACTGAGCGGAAAAGACAAAACTGTTACCTTCACCACCACCAGTACGACAGAGAAAGAGCAGAAAGCTGTCTTTAAAACAGGCTTTCAGGTTGGTGTTAGGATTGAGTGTCCGTAGAGACCAATGATACCCCCTTGGCTTCAGGATAAAGCTACAACAACAAAAACAAGTACCGTATTTTTCGGACCATAAGGCGCATTAAGCGAAGCAAAACAGTCAGATAAGTCAAACTTTACTCAACTCATTCTTCTTGCTTCCTCCACTTACGTAACATTGATTCATTAATGTTGAATTCTCTGCAGCTGCTCTATTCCCATGTTGCTGCAGTATATTAATGACTAACCTCGTATTGTGGATGGATTATCTCAGTTGTTCTCCTGACTGAAGTTTGGTCCGTTTACAGCATCCTGCCATACGATTGCATTTGTCCCTAACCATCGGGAACCCTCACGTTAACTTTTATCGAGGGGGAAAGTGTTAGCGTTCATCCTCCAGCTTCACTGTGTTTATGTTATGCTAACATAGCTGTGTCGCTAGCAATCACGTAGCACATCATTATATACCAGCTAGCCCAACTTCAGTAACCCTACAAACGTCACTGCTGTTTAGTTTTCTGTCTTCATTTATGTTGGAAGTGATAACAGAGCTGTATGTTTGAATTTTTTCAGAAATCTCTCAGTCAGAACATGCTATATCATGTTTAGGTGGAAGCTAGCGAGCTAACTTCCTGCTAACTTCTAACTCTGTTAAATTTAATAAATCCTGTTTTCATGGATGCCTGGATGTTAAACTTAATAGTTACACCAGGTAAAGCAGCAACGCTGATGATTTTATTAAAGATGAAAGAATTTAGACAGTTTTTAACTCTCAGTGATGCGCAGTGATCATTTGACTTTGGGACCTGAAGCTGACGGAGTTTAGGACCCAGATTACTCTGCGGTAGCCGTTGTTGTGCCAAAAAGTGATTTTCTGCCAAAAACTGATTTCCGGTATTTGCCAAAAACTGATTGCTCATATTTAAACTTCTATAAGTAACTTGTTTGGCTATAATATGTGAAACATATGTCAAATGCATCCCTTATGGATGACATAGAGTCATCTTGAGCCACAAACAACATTTGTGTAACAAGGTAGAAGCCGCAATCAGTTTTTGGCAGTGACTTTTATATAACCTTTATTTATGCAGTTAAAAAAAATCTCATTAACATTAAAAATGTGTTTTTTAAGCGTAAGCTGGCCAAGAAGACAGCAGAAATGGCAGCAAATATTACAATAGTTCAGTAAAAATATTTTAAGTTTGGATAAAAGACCGGATTGGTTATAATGTAAGTACAATAACACAGAGTTGTAAAGATACTTGAAAAACAGAAAAATTCTATATATAACCCCTTTGTAAACTCTGTTCACCGAAGTCTATTTACAAAGATACATAAAGATATTACAAATAAAAAATACACAGAAGCATTGGAAATCAGTTTTTGGCACAACACCGTCATCCATTAAGCGGTGAGGCTAGTTTACCAAACTCATACTAAAACATTTGACAGATTTTTGAGCGCCGTGTACCACATAAAATCGGTTCGTTGGTAAGCACAACCAGAATTCATACATAAGGCGCACTGTCGATTTTTGAGAAAATTAAAGGATTTTAAGTGCGCCTTATAGTGCGGAAAATACGGTACAGTTTTATTCTTTATGTTTTGATTTTAGAGATGCAAACTCAACCAGTTTCTCTAACCATACCGAAGCTAAAAATAAACCATAGGATTTTATGTAAAAGAAGACTAACAGCTATAGTCTTGTACTGTTCATCTGGCCACTGAGTTTGACAGATTGAATAAAAAGAAAAGCTTTTCCATGTTGCATATACAGTGAATATTTTAAAGTAGTAGTTTACTTTGATTTGGTTCAGAAAAAGTAAAAGTAAATCAGTACCTCAGTACATAAAACGTAATAAAACAACACTTATTGCAATAACAGTGTCTCTACTCTGCCCTCTAGAAGTAACATTTGTTGTGTGGCTAAAGCAGCAGACTGAACTAGAATTGGTATTAATATATCCGCAAGAGTAAGTGTCATAAAATGATTAATCTGAATGTGAGAAACATAAACATCTAAGCAGGATGTAAGAAGTGTAGTTTGCTGTACTGCCTTGAAAGGACTCATTGTGCTATCAGAGCATCTCCACCTACCTCAGCTTTCTCTTCATATTAGTGAATGAGTCTTGGCAGCTATTTAAACATCACTCCACATTTACTTCAGTGGAACCAGAGAAGATGCAATGTGATGCCAGGATAAGCCCAAAGAAAGTGTTTCCTACTCTAAACCACCGTATTTTCCTGGTATAAACCATTTAGTGGATTTGTAGAACTTGGAACGCATGTCTCTATTTCCGAGGCAGTTCTGGGTAATAATCGCCAGGTTCAGTCTAAGAAGCACCCACCACCCTCCGTCCTTAGACGCAATGTTCAATGTGTAGGCCTGAACAGAGTTGTAATTATATTAAATTTGTGTTTGCATATGTTTGATTTGGTTTGATGTGGCACGAGCTAGGAGCTTGTGATTTGTCCTTTCAAAAGTGACTCTCAGCCCCAATGGAACAATCGCTGCTCTGTCTCTCTCTCTGCCTATGGCCTGAACAGTTTGTGATGGAAAAAGGAAAGAGTCCTCGGTCTTAGTACCTGGTGCGTCAGAACTATTTGCAGAGCATTTAGTGAACACACATTTTTGGTCTTGCCCACAAAATTATATTTAATGAAATGCATGAACACACAGTTAAGGCTGGCAACAGAAACAGAAGACTGACTGAAAGAAGGTTAATAATTGTTTTCACATCCAGTTTTACTCATGAATGAAAGCTTGACCAAAAACTCTTAATTAAAGCATCTTTCTGTTCTGACAAAAGGCATTTTTTCATGAAATTTATATCATCTCTCTCAGACTCTTTATGATGGAAAATGGCATCAGATTAAAGTACTAGTGAGGCATCTCCAGGTTACCGGTTTCCTTGACGATCAGCACATCCAGGAACTAATGCTGACACCGGTGGAGCCAATTTACATCAATGGGGAGACGCAGGTGTCTAAGAGGCGAGGAACAGACATCACTGTACCTGTGAGTAACACGTGTAATCACACTGGAGCTTTGAGCCCTGACGCTGGTCTTTTACTTGAGTTGATTTGAGGAGATTGGAGTGTTTTTATATGCAGAAAGAGTTTAGATCGTTGGCATGTTTAGCTTACTTTCTGATGATCCTTTTTCTTAAAGCAATATGTTATTTCAGTCCAGTACATTCATTCTGGGAGCTACACCACACCTGACCAAATATAGTATAGGAAATGCTTCTGGTAAGAATAGCCAGAAATTAGCCGTGATCATTTCTAACTCCGTCCATCAATTTCCTGTCACTTACCTGAGTTGCAGAGGGAGGAGCCTAAGCAGAATATTTAGATGCCCCCATCCCAGGCTGCTTCCTCCAGCTCCTTTAGAAGGACAGTGAGATGTTCCTGAGCAACCATGCTTTGGAAAAGCTATTCCAGAAGCTTAATGGTTTACATTCCTAAACCAGTTCTGATGTGTTTCTGGGATCACTGTCCTGGTGGAACATCCACTCGTGTCCTGGGTTTAACCATCTGTAGTGAATTGTGAGGTAGCTTCTTGTTTTCATTGTTGCGTCCACTTTGTGCAGTGTACTGTAGCACCGGGAGCTAAACAGCTCCAGAGCATCATAGCTGGTGCAATGTTCTTAGGAAGGCTCACCTTTATTTCTCCTCTTGTCAAATAGCTCAATCTTTGTCTTGTCTGACCATAAAACCTTCCCAGAAATCCTTTGTCTTGTCCATGTGGACGCCCACTGTGAACAGTGACACTGATGCTGCAGCAGTTTCCAGTTCATGGCAACCCTAAGCCTGGGTGGTTCCTGGATTTTCTAAGCAATTTCCTATTATTTTAGGGTGACATCTGGGTATCCTTCCAAAAAAACTCGGGAAAAAAAGGAAATCTGCCGTAGAAATGGCTCCAAGAGTCCCTCCCAGTCTATCGTATATAAACCTACAGATTTCCTTTTTAGACTTTCAGTGACTTCTTGCACATGATCAATTTTTAAGTATTGGTCATTCAAACGAGCCAAACGAATTGTTTCATGCTGGCACAGGCAAACTACCAGTCATAGTTAATCATGATGATCAATGGGAAGTTAATAGGCCTTGTCAAGTTAAAATGTACTGCAGAACCTTCAAAACTACTTCCCAAAGTATTTTCAACATGTATGTGTATATTTTAGCCTGTATGTAAATAAATTAAAATTGCACAACCAATGCTTTTTATTGAAGTAATTTAGGATGTATGCTGTATAATCATTCCACCCTGGAAAAAGAACACTTCAAAGAAAGCCCAAAACTACCATGACAGCCATGCCCATGATGAGTGTATGTAAACCTCTGACCACAACTGTATATGACAACCAGACCTTTGAGTCTACATGAGGGGAGGATTGTTAGCTGGCAGAGCACTATTTTACCTGAGCAAGAGCCCAAAATACTGGTGCTCATCCAATCAGAGCAGCAACACGTCCCCAACCTGCAGAAGACAATCCACGCTTTCACTCATTTTGCCATGACTGATATGAGCATTCACTGCTTCAACGCTTTACATACAAAAAGAAATATGAAAAGCATTCAAACCCTTCTCTCACCCCAACCAATCACAGCAGATGGCCCCGCCCCTCCCTGAGCCTGGTTCTGCTGGAGGTTTCTTCCTGTTAAAAGGGAGTTTTTCCTTCCCACTGTCGCCAAAGTGCTGCTCATAGGGGGTCATATGATTGTTGGGTTTTTCTCTGTATCTATGAAGCGCCTTGAGGCGACTTTTGTTGTGATTTGGCACTATATAAATAAAATTGAATTGAATTGAATTGAATTGAATAATAGGACCCCTTTAAAATGTTGCCAGTAGGTTGGATATATTTTGTTTAACCCTTTAAAGCCGGTCAGAGCGGGCACGCTCCGTTTTGCGTAACTATTTTTAAATCCCAGTAGCTCTGCAACCACGTGAGCTAGCGCAATAATTTTTTTTGCATATGAAACCGGAGGAGTTGTACTTACATCTTATACCATCAGCTTGTCCTCGGTCACAGTTTCCTTCCACATATAGCTTTGCAAAAACTGCATAAAAAACACTTGCAGCAACAAAAACATAATATTCCAGAAACACGCTTTGCCGATCCGATCAGCTGTTTGTAACACTTCCTACGTCCATCAGCGCGAACTATTGCATGTCCGCCATGACCTGCCCGAAACCGGAAGTGACGTCATTTTGCAGAAATGTTGTTTGTTTGTTTTTTACCATCAGGGCCTCATGAGCCTATACTGGTGTTTTTAAAAGTTATATTGACTTTATGACTTTCTGTGTTGTTTCTGGGATGCTTAGGACTCATATTGCACTGCTGGAAATAGTTTATTTTGATGCATATGCTGCTTTTTTGCAAATTTGCATTATAATATTTATTTTCGTTTTTCCTGCAGTATATAAAAATTGATGTATTTCAAAAATAAAACTATGAAGACACTCAAAATAAATTTCCTGTGGTGGGAAACTATTTTGTGCAACTTTTTTGTATTTACAGTTTTGAGGGATAAGCCTCTTAAATTTCTCTAACTAGAAATATATGTTAAAAAACAAAAACGATTTTCAATTTTTTTGTAGTTTATTGCACTTTTTGGCAATTTATGTAATTACTATGCACTTAATGCAGACATATTATTAAAATCTGGGTTATAATGGTTGTATTGATGTATAGCAACTTGAAATGCTCCCAAAAATGGCTCCACAGCATGTAAAAATATAATATAAGCTCTGGCGGACTTGGTTCTGTGGTAGGTCTTAAAGGGTTAATATGCTTGACTGTCCAGAGAATGATATTCTGTATAAATGATCCTACAATTATTAGTTATAGTTTGCAAGGTGTTACAATCATTAGGGTAGCATGCAACATTTGTTTTGTTTTTAACACACGGCTATAGCATGCATGGATGTAGATATCATTACTATTATCATATGAAGCACAGTTTGCAACATTTGTAACATTTACATGTTTCAAAATCATCCCCGTTCAGACTTCAAAGCATCGTGTCACCCATCAAAGACGACACTTGTTTCTGTTTTTACATAAAGCACGTTTGAAATAATCAGATCGTCCGTGTTGTTTCGATTCAGGTGGAGATTCAGAAGCTGCGTCTCTACTGTGATCCCCATCAGAGCGAGAGAGAAACAGCTTGTGAAATCTACTCCGTCGTAAGATCTCTGCTCTCACTCTCTCTTCGTTTCCACTTCAAAGGCTTTGTAGTTGAAAGGCTGCGTATGGCTGCGTGTATGAGCCTGCGATGACGATAACCATTATTTTTTTCTCTTGTTTCTCCCGATACGCAGGATGATGAAAGGGTAAGGGTGAATTCACACATATTTAATCTGAGGTCGCTAATAATCACCACTGAGGTGTTGTCAGGGTAATCCGTTTGTGACCCACTCTGTTAATTTAATTGTGTATGTGTATCTTCAGTGCCCTCTGAATAGAAGCGCCACAGTGGAAGAAGAAGACTGCGATTGTGTAGTCGGCCCACCAGGACCCACGGTAACACACACAAAGACCTACATTTGATAGATTACATGTCTGTTTCCTTTCCAGGCTCTGATGTCCAAATATACAACTGATCCCTGTTGCTCAACAAAGAGTGAGCTGATGAGTGTGATTCATCATCATTCTCATTTAGCAGCTTGGTTATTCTTTATTATTCACATATAGAACGTGCTGCAACATTCTTTGTTGCTTTTTTGATGCTATAATAATCAGTTCTTTACTGTATCATTATATTGGAGGTCATTACACACCCATCTAACATGGTATATGCTACAAGAGACCACAACATGCCAATTGGAAACTAGGAAACTGCTCGTTTATTTGATGTGGATTTGGAGCCTCATTCAAAAAACATACATATCAAGACTTGACTCCTCTACTAATTACCTCTAATGATGTGTGGTTGTGATGTATCCCAGTTAATGAGTCACAATAGTATTTGTTTGGTAAGGAAAGTGCTGGAAAGTGTCCACGATGTAGACAGCAGTACAACTTGTTATGTTTTCTGAAAAGTCTCCATCGTGTCTGCAGCCAAAGCCATGTACAGTCACGTTAGGAACATTAAGGTTTCTGATTTACAAGGATTTGAAAAATGAATTCATGAAAGATATTTGCAGCCAAAAGATCCCTGGTTCAAGTCGCACCGTTTCAGGGGGTCGTGAGCCGGTGAACTCCCAGTGCCAGTCCAAAACCCAGATGGGACGGTCGCATCAGGAAACCAGTCGGTGTAAAATCATACCTGTGATTCCATCCACTGTGGCGGAGCATCTGAAAGTACTTTCCATTAAATGTTATGGGATCAGTTGTTCCAAATTTGAAGGCAGTTCATTGTCAATATTCTGGGATGGTTGAAGCGATGGGCAGCCACAGGCTTGGCATTCATAGAGCCAATGGCATAGCTGCTGTTGTGTCTTAATGTAAGAAGAAAGTTTCTGATTGGAATATTTTTATATTACAGGGTTCACCAGGTGAGAAAGGGACACATGGGCCACGAGGGCCTGAAGGCGAGCCTGTAAGTACGGATAACATTTTTCATTCTGTTTTATCTTTGGATGCATGTTTGAACATGATGCAATTGTTCTCAGGGTAAAGAAGGAAAACCTGGTGATCCTGGCCCCCAGGGATTTCCAGGGATGAAGGTATAAGGAAACACCACGATAATACCTTTGAATAGACGCATTTCACTTCTCTGTTTCTGTGTGAGTTGTACAGAGCTGCACGTCTTCAAAGAGTTACTCCTCCCTGTATTATTCACCCGAATCCTTTATAGCACATTATTTATCAATTTGGTTGTCTTTCCCTTTGATTAATAATAATAATAATAGTACAATATTATTATTATTATAATGTCTGACACAAGGAAGAAAACTGCACTTTACATTGGTGGCTATAAGACAGAAATGTTTCTGGAGACTCATCGATTCGCTGTAGGCTTTAACTCGCTTTTTAAGTCTGTGTTTCACCAGCAGATTAGTATTTGCATGATGAGGAGATCAATGCAGAGCGATAATTATTGTGTACCCAAGAATGTACACACAACAGCCACAATTTCAAAAGTTAAAATGTGGTGACTGTCATGCATAATCTGGAGGAAAGTCTTTATGCCTTTGTTCATACAGGACGTCTGAAATAGTGACATCACACATGTTTGTTCAGATTAGGGCTGCCACAATTAGTCGATTAGTCACGTCGACTATCAAAATCGTCGACGACTGATTTAATAGTCGACACCTCGTTTGAAGCTTTGTAAGATCCTGAAAGACGCAGGAATAAGTAGTAGGATTTAAGAGTGTAATAACGGACTGAAACAGAAGATGGCAGCACTGCATGTACAAGGATGCCAGCTGCCGTTAAACCCCGAAGAAGAAGAAGCTGTGTCCCAGAATTCATAGCGCAGCCCAGCGCAGTTTCCAACAATGGCGGCAGCTAGTTAGTTTTAATATTACTCTTATTATTCTTTCTGGGTCACAAAATAAACGTTTAACATATTTTCAGGCGAGAATGTAGCTGTGTAAACCTCAAATATCTGCTCAGTTTATCAAGACACCACATATTTTCAAAAGCGCTCCGACGTTTTCAGAGACGTCTGTTACCCACCAGCTCGATAGCTAGCCGGGGGCTAGGCTCACTAGAGCCGTGAGAACACCGGACTCCCGGCAAATCGTTTTCAAACCCCCCGCCGTCTTTCACTACTCAGGTTAAACATGATATATAAGTCACTTAGATAACTTAAAAATGTTATTGTTTGGCTTTTTTTAGTATTTTATTTGTTCCTGAGTAAATCGGTTTTGCTGAGATTAAAGTTATAGTTTTTACACAGCTGAATAAACATCAAGCAGACAGCTGATTATCAGAAGTGTGAGATGCTCCAGAATTTACTCCGGTGTCCTGTTATATTTTAGATAGCAAGGAGTTTATTAAACTTCACCGAAACAATCTGCAAATTTAATTAAAATTTAATAAACTATCATCTTGTCTTTATTTTTAGTTAGCACAGACCTTAAACACTTAAAGCTGTAAGCTAATGATAGTTATATAAGAGCAGATGCTGCTGGTGCAATAAGCTGTAGTTTTACATCCAATGGATGATGATCTGATTAGTCGATCAATCGCAAAAATAATCGGTGACTAGTCGACTATCAGAATAATCGTTTGTGGCAGCCCTAGTTCAGATGTGATCAAACTATAAGCCTAACAAGTTATGAATATCCTGCAAATGTATTAGGTTTTAAATGTATTATAGGAAACAGGCAGCTCAAAATACTTTATGCTGTTTGTTTCGGTGAACACTTTTCTGACCTGTCTTCCCTCTGCAGGGTGATGCAGGCCCGACAGGAGCAAGGGGAGCAGCTGGTCCTGAAGGTGCAAAGGTAAGTGTTAGAAAACCAGGAGCATTAGTGTGTGTTCTTGTTCAAACTGGCTGTTTTATAGACAGTTCTTCAATGTGTTGCAGGGAGACAGAGGTGAGCCAGGCTTAACGGGAGAACCAGGTCTCCCAGGACCTAAGGTAAGACTGGGAGAGCAACAGAAAAGAATGATATATATTATAGATATATTTCTGCAGCTCTCTCTTAACGTTTATTGTGTCTTGGCCACTTTTTTTGTTTTAGTGCTGCTTTGTGTCGCTGTACTGCAAGGCACCAGAAGCCACTGATGCTTTACAATATTTTAGACAACTTGTATAACAAATTGTTAAAAACAAAATGAATTGTTAAAAAATGACGTTTGAAATTAGAAGCATTTGTTTTCCTTCTTTTCCCCACAGCTAATGTTATAACATTGTACATGCTGCTGTAGTAAATAAAAACAAAATCTTTCTGCATGATTCTTAAATTCACTCTTAAATCTCCTAAATTGTAAGAAATAAATCTCTAAAAAAGCTCATTTTCAGAGTTTCCTGTTATTGTAAAACAATCACAGAAATGGCTAACTCAGACATTTAAACTATTACGTACTCGGTGAAGTGTGATTGGCTGTGGGGGAGCTCTTTATCGGTAGTGAAAGCTGTAAAACAAACAAAAATAAAAATGTATGCCCTGCTTCACATGTTCCAAACCCATCCAATGGGCCACACTGGAGTCTCTGCCTGGCCGATTTTGGGCCCCAGGCCTTATGTTTGACACCGCTGCCTTAGACCTTTTTGCCCACAGAATATAATAATAACATTTTATCTGATATAAAACATGAGTAGTGATGTTTATCAACATTACTGCACATTCAAATGTTCGAACAGCGTCTTACAAAAGAAGTCAGACCAGTTTGGGCCACTATACCCACTCTCTGAAACAGAGTGGTTCCATATCTGCTGCGTCTACATGTAGATCAAACTAACAGGGACACGAGTCTTTAAATGCTGCCACATTTAGCACGGGCATTTAAAACATTCACAATGATCATCCTGTTGAATTTAATCAAATTTTCCTGCACAATAACAAAACTTTGCTGTTAATGTGAGTTTGAAACTCTAAAGAAACATTTTCTATGTCAACCAACAGAATTAAAATTTAAAGATGGTGAAGTTATTATTTAAAAGTGATCACATTTGAATGTTAGCAACATTCTTCATGTGCAGGGTCTCCCTGGTGAGAGAGGAGAGCCAGGACCTCCAGGAGAAGCTGGGCCGATGGTAAGATCTAGAGGGAGTTAGCTGATGCTCACAGGATGCTAAACTTTCAAATGTCTGTGTGATGTCACGAGATCATCAGATTATTCCAAAACACTCGATGAGAAAGCTGTGATAAGTTAAAAGCAGTTAAACAAGGCAAGCAAAAGTATTTCAAAATGTAACAAAATATCTTGAATGTGTTTATATGATATTATTTCTTCTCCTAATTGAACAGTAGTGCAGAGACGAGCTTGCTTGTGGATTTCTTCCACCTTCTGTACCATTTCCAGGAACCTGTTGTTCCATATTGCCTCACAGAGTTTTTCATCCTCCTAGGGGGAGCCTGGACCGCCGGGCCGTGTTGGACTGGTTGGCGCGCTGGGACCGAAGGTCAGTGCAGACTCAAGTCCGCTTCACGTTGCAAACATTGCACTCTGATTGTCAACATCTCGTGCCAACACTATAGAGAATATTTCTGTTACAATTAACACGTGTGGTGCTGTTAACAGCTGCCAGTGTTTCTGTGAGCTGTCTGAACAGTTTGATTTGATTTGACCACAGTGGCATTTGTGGTCCAGCATCTGTCTGCAGCTTCATCACAGTGTTGGGAAGCACCACACTCTGCATACAGGACGGTTTGTTTGGCAAAGCAGTGGTTTTGTAGACCGACCCTCCTTTAAGCTGATCGTACAAAGCTGCACTTTTGTCTTTATGGATATTCATACTGAAACTGAAGGCAATGAATGCCAGCAAGTGGCTGCCATTTACTTTATGTGACAGTTCAGACGCTGACTGATAGCTGAGCAGGACATTAAATGTTAGAAACATTTGCGACCTCTGTGTAAGCTGCCCTCGTTTAAACTTTGTGCAATAGTACCAGTGCATCTCAAAGACATTTGAATATTGTGAAATGTTTTTTCATAATTCATTTAACAAAGGTAACGATGACAATTTAAAATTTATTACAAGTCAAATGAGAAGTTTTTTATTTTTTATTTTGATCATTATGGCTCATGAAACTGAGAAGTCCACTATCTACTGGATACTTGTTAATCATCAAAGAAAAATTTACAATGTAGAAACATCCAACTTCTGAAATATATCACACTCTGAGTACTTTTTTGGGACTCCTTTATCACAAATGACTCTTTCAGTGTGCCGTGGCCTGGAGACAGTCAGCCTGTGTCGCTGCCGAGCGGTTTCTTCATAGCCTCACTGAGCTTTGCTGTATTTGTAGCTCAGGTCTTTCTCATCTTCCTCTTGACACATTTTAACAGAAATTTAAATGTAAACAAGCAGTTAATCACATTTATGATGTCATTAATTGCACAATCATTGATAAAACTAATGTTAGCGTGGAGGTTAGCTAGCTAGCTGTAACTTGGCTCTGTAGCATAAGTGATTGTGAGATTAGGTGACAGCATTACTACAGTATTAGCAGACACTACACTGAAAAAAAGGCCATGTTGGAGTTACTTGATTCAGTAGTGGACACTGGTTGCACACAAATTGTTTGCTTTGGCAGAAACTTAAACAACTGAGTTAAATCAACACAACTTTTTCATATTCAGTAAACCTGTGCATGTTGAGTTCATAAAACGCGATTGAAACATGTTCAGATGAAGTAAGTTGAGCTCTTGGAATATTTTAATCCTTCACAATTCTGTCATTTTATTTCAACACTATTCAATAACCTTTACCACAATACTACTTGGTCACTTAAATACTACATGTTGTCTTCATATTACATAATGTTCAACAAAGTCTAGATCCTGGTTACCATAAAAATTGAATGGGTCTACAACAACTACCATCCTCCCATCTTTATCCTGGTTGCAGGAGGGCTGGGAAATAACCCTGAAGTGATAGGTTATGATGCAGGGTGCACCCCGGACAGCTCACCAGTCTATCACATAGAAACAAACAACCATTTACACTTACATTCACGGGTAATTTAGAATCACCAGTTAACTGCATGACTTTTAACTGTGGGAGGAAACCAGAACACCCAGAGAGAAAACAATGCAAACTAGCCAGAATGTGGATTTGAACCCAGGACCTTCTTACTGTGGAGCAACAGCACTAACCACCGTGCCAACAATCTAGAAAATTCAGGAAAGCTATGATTTCCTGAATTTGATGCAGAATTTTTTTGCTTTTGTCCTTGACAGGTAAAATAAATAGCAATAGCATGCATGTGGTGTGTGTGTCGTTGTCTGCCTCTTATAACTCCAGTGATTTTCCTGCAGTTTGAAATCTTGTGTGATCTTGTGAATTCTGTGAGTTCAGCAACTCACCACTCTTACTAGGTTGTATCCTGTCATCTCAACAAGAACAAATTAAGGCTACGTCCACACGTACACGGGTATTTTTGAAAATGGAGATTTTCCGTTTTCGTATTAAAAAATAATCCCGTCCACACGTAAAGGCAGAAATGAAGGAAAACGCTGCTAGGAACATGCCAAAGCAGCAGGTGGCGATATATTCCTATCCGTGTAGAAATGTTGGCCAATCAGAAGTCTAGAAGCCTCGGTGGGAAAAAGTAAACAAAGCTGGAGCATAGAAGCAGAACCGAGTCGTATGTGTGGAGGGACAGTAACTGTGTGTGTATATGTAAGCATTTAAACACTGCAGAGAGAACAAGTAACAGTAACAGTATTGTAGAAATTCATTTCACCGAAACAATAACGTGGCGCACAGTGTGACGTCAAAAAGTGCGCACACCTTTGACGCTGCGTTTTCTGCGTTTTTCTCGTCCACACGTAAATGCAAAAACTGAGTTTTCAAAAATATCCACCCTGGCCGGAGTTTTTAAAAATCTCAGTTTTCAGTGACCGAAAACGTCGTTTACGTGTGGACGAAAGGTGCAAACGCATAGAAAAATCTGCATTTTCAAAAATACCCGGGTACGTGTGGACGTAGCCTTAGTTGTTGAATTTCATACAGATCCTTCATGACTTAATTACGTTCATAGAAACATGAAATTATTGTGTTCAAATTACAAGTTAGACTTTTTTAATGTAACAAACACCCAATTTACTTTTTTTGGTATACTAAAAAGTAGAGGTGGCTGCTCGACTTGACTGAGATGGATGCCTTCCTGAAACCACGATCCAAATAGCGCGAGACTGTCGCGGGATTTATCATTGCTATATTATTGACTTACCTCACTTGAACATGATATGAACAGTTTAATCTAGCCTCTTTGCATATCATGTAGTTTCTACACTATATAGTTGCACTTAACTTTAAAGCATGAGGCAATTGTGTTAAATACACGCAAGATGCTTACATAAATCCAAGAGCTGGCCAATCCCTTTTCAGCCTTTTCATTTCATGAAAGATCCTGATCTGTCAAGGAATTAGATTTAAGAGTTGAATGAGAAGTGCAAACACATTAAACAAAAGAAGATTTTAAAGCAGTTTTATTGTCATAGTGTAAGTTAATGCAAAGCTTGCTGTGGCCTCAGACTTGAAAAAACCCAAAAGGTTTTAAAACTGCAAAGTTGGCAGAAAGACATGAAGATATTCAACTTCCTACTTTTTTGTCTTCTGGAAAGTGAAATAGTTTATAAAGACACATGTGGGTGGGATAAATATTTTATATGGGAGGCAGGGAATAAGATGCTCCCTGTGCTCCCTGGTAATTTTAAACTTTACTGATAGATACGTACATTTGACAGGGCAAACAAATAAAGGTAAACTCTTATATAAAAAACTAAAAAAAGGACATTAGGCCCCACCTAAGACTCAGCACATTTGCAAGTTTTCTTTAGCAGCGTAGGAAAGTAATCGAGTGACAGTCGTCCATAAATCCACGGGCTGCATTAGAGAGGATCAGCTAATAGCTATTTCAGCATGCTCCTAATGGGAGTAATTTGACCAAATGGAAACTCATGCAGGGTAAAAATAAAGTGCCACAAAGAAAGAAATACCTGTAATACTAGCAAAGCCCATGAATGAATTTTGTAAACAAATCTCTTTGACAGATTTTATTTCTCGCTGCTCTTATATGAGTCATAGTCATAGAGTCGAGCTGTATGTTGTTATGATCTCATCCACCGCCATTCCTGTCAGTTAATTAACACTAGTAGTGGGCTACAGCCACACACTACATGGGATGTTCTCCTGTGGCAAGCTGGCTGTGGCTAAATGAAAGAGCAAATGCACACATCTGCAAGCGCGTGTCCACACCCACCAGCTACAAGTGTGCTGCTATTTTGAGTTTTCTCTGAACTCCACGCTGACTCGCGGCCGCTCTGCTCAGTAATTTGGGCCTGTTCCTGCTGTCACAATAAACTACTTTCTCCAAGGATCTGGAAGTGTTCTCTACCAAGTGGAGGATGCTGGTACACATTTGGCGTCCATGTGTGGGAACATGTGTCTCCAGAGCACTCCCTGTGGAACGTATCCACACGTTAACTAGCTTAACTTAGCATCGGACCAGAATCAGTCTCTGCAATCTGTCCAGCATCAAGGTGATTGTTGAACAATTACTTAATAAACACTTTGTAAGTGCATACGTGCACCATTACCAGAGACCAGGCTGTTAGATAGGAATTAAATAAAGGAAAACAGGATGTAAATATTAATAGATAGTAATGGCCCTTTAAATCCATATGCTATTTTCTCATAACATCTACTAGGTGACATTAGGACCATTAGGAGAAGGATTATGGTGGTAGTAGTCTTGTGCTAAACGAGCAGCGTTTCAGGAATGAGTTTACTGCATGCACTTTGATCTTAGAGCTCTTCCGTTAAGATTTCCATTTGTGTCTGACAAACATGTTTACATTCCACATGAAGGTCAGATGGGAACATGAGCCTACCCTAAAGACATTAAGTATAATTCTGAGATAATGTATCTCTGTATGCCTCATTTATAGTATTTATAAGTAAAGTAAATTGAGTAGAAAGTGAAGTAAAGAGAGCCGCTGAGATGAACTAAACTGGTGACTTGAGCTGCATCACTGATGCAGGAAGCCTAACAAACAAATACAGTTTCTTCCTGCAGCAAAGTCAGGGAAGACTGAGCATCATAATGACTACCAGGAAGCACAACATACCAACATACTTTGAAGGACTGATTGTTGAGTGAATACATCTTTAACAACCTAAAAAACCTGCACAAGTTTACATTTAATTTGTATTTTCTGTAATCCACAGAGGTTTATAAAAATACTCACAGGCTCACATCTGGAAATACTGTGAAATGACATCGTTCTTCATCCCTGATACATATTCTATTCTGATTTTTTGCGAGAATGTCTCATGACAGTGACGTAAGCGAGTGCGACGTTCGTGACAACAGCTGTGTGCAGATCAACAATGGATCATATATCGAGTGCAGAGAGAGTATGAGCGTGCAGCGTTTAAAGCGTGGAAGTACTGACCTTACTTTGAGTTTGATTCCATAAAAAGTGACAAAAACATTAGTGTCCGTTGTGCGTGGGAAGAAAACTTCTTTTTACAGCGAAAAAAACCCTAAACTTCCGAGCAAGCACCGAGTAGCTACGACGCAATGGGAAACTCACAGAGAAACTCACGGATTCTTCCACTGACCGCTGCACACCTGCACCAGGGTAAACCTCCGCCTACCCCACTCCTGCTTTACAGGTGAAAATAGAGCAACAGGACCGCTAGTCTTTGACTTTATTTATTTTCTGCTGTGTTTTACTTGCATCTATTTGAAAGACTGAGTGTAAACACACAAAATATTTTATTTTATGTGCTGGAATGTGCAGAAAATAGGTTTAAATATTAAACTAATTTCTTCCAGTCAGAGAATGTTGCAGATAATTAAATTTTTGCTTGATGCATAAAGTTAAAAGATTAAAACTAATAAAACAAGTTTTAAAAAGAGACTTTTCCATTTGATTACATTTTGTATGATGATTATGTAGAAAAAGTAGAATTGGGCTGAAAGATCTATCACTTTATCACCTATTCAGGTTGTAAATCGTGTTTTTAAAAAGTAACTAAGTAACTAAGTAATTAATTACTTTTGAAAATAAGTAATCAGTAAAGTAACGGGATTACTTTTTGGGGGAAGTAATCGGTAATTAGTTACTGATTACTTTTTTCAAGTAACTTGACCAACACTGGTCGTCACTTTACCAAGGTCTGGAAGAATATCAAACCTGCCACGCTCAGATGAGAGGAAACGATTAGGATGTTCAGGAACCACCAAGGCGAGCCTGCCATGAACCTGTTGGAATATCAGTGTCACTGTCCTCAGAGAAGCAAGTTTTACATCATCATGGAGGGAAGAGAGAGAAAACTTAATAGTCAGGAGACACAGAGACACATTAAGGCCTAAAAACATAATGGATCATCCCAACATACATCTCCAATACATCAATAATAGACAATTAAAGGCAACAAACACAACAAAGAGCCAGAAATGTATTAAATCACACAATGTGTTTTAATTCAATTCAATTCAATTCAATTCAATTTTATTTATATAGCGCCAAATCACAACAAAATTCGCCTCAAGGCGCTTCATAGATACAGAGAAAAACCCAACAATCATATGACCCCCTATGAGCAGCACTTTGGCGACAGTGGGAAGGAAAAACTCCCTTTTAACAGGAAGAAACCTCCGGCAGAACCAGGCTCAGGGAGGGGCGGCCATCTGCTGTGATTGGTTGGGGTGAGAGAAGGAAGACAGGATAAAGACATGCTGTGGAAGAGAGACAGAGGTTAATAACAGATATGATTCAATACAGAGAGGTCTGTTAACACATAGTGAGTGAGAAAGGTGACTGGAAAGGAAAAACTCAATGCATCATGGGAATCCCCCGGCAGCCTACGTCTATTGCAGCATAACTAAGGGAGGATTCAGGGTCACCTGGTCCAGCCCAGTTTGAAGCCTAATCTTAAAAGTAGAGATGTACGTTTATGTATGTTGTGTAAATAAAACACAACAACATCGACATATTATGAAAGTGATCTGAGCATACAGCAGAAATAGGGTATTAATGACTTCCCACCAGATTTAGCTTTAAGTTTAACTGACTTTTGATGCTGGCCAGGCAGCATAAAATGATTTTTTCACAGTAATGTGCAGTTGCAGCTGAAAACAAATGGTGAAGGCAGAAAACAAAGTTTTATACATGTGATTGCTTCATCGTGCTGGGATCACAAATGAAAAATAAAATCTGTAGGAATTTATAAAAGCAGGAAGTAAAATCCAGGCAGGAATCATAAGAAAATGATCTATCAAAATAAAACGGGAAGCAAAATAAGACATAAACTCAAACGAGAAGAGAGCGAAACACAAGGGATCACAGAAGCATACAGCACATGGACAGGACGGAGGGAAGCAAAGGCAGGGAAACAACAATGACAACACAAAGACCGCGACCACAGTGCATGAAGCTACGTCTCGACCCACTCACACGTTTTCATAAAACCACTGGTGCAGCATTCATTTGCCTCAAATGGTAATGCCCAGCAATGGAGGCAACATGCTGGCATCGCTGACTGGCAGACAGGCTTCCAAAAATGCACCGCACACACTCAGGTCCCAAACAACAACCGCCAAGTCTGAAGTGGATCTGATGAATGGTTAGAAAGAAAGAAAAAGGAGAAGAAGAAAAAAAAAAAAGGAGACACAGAGACTGTTTTTCCCACAATGATGAGAGAATTATGTTTAGAGGAGTAAAGGTGAAGCTTTCAAACCTAAGATAACTGTACCAGCTGTCGCGATGGCAGCATCATGCTCTGGGGCTGTTTTGCTGCAGTGCTACGTTGCACAAAATTGATGGAATAATGTAGAAGTTAGAGATGGACCGATCCGATATTACGTATCGGTCCGATACTGACCCAAATTACTGGATCGGATATCGGCGAGAAATAAAAAATGTAATCCGATCCATTAAATATCAAAAAAGCACCTCACAAAACTTGCTACACGGCGTAACTCAGCTCATAACGTAGCAGCAGTGTGGTCACATGATAGAGCCGCTGTGTGTATTTGTAGCGTCCTAGCAAACCAGCATTTCATCTCCGAAGACGTTTTCCCAGAGAGAAGTAAAGCAAGTGTGTAAGTTCATCTCTGAATGTTTGTAAAGCATTCCCACGTTAAGCTTAACAACAGATATATGGAGCGACTGCCTCTCTCTCTCTCTCTCTCTCCTGCTGCTACGTGAAACTGATCAATGATCAGCTGATCGGCTTTTCTGTCGAGAGTCCGTCTCTCTTCTTAGTTTTTGGCCCACTTCTCACCAGAAAGAGGAAACCAGCGGCTGAACAACAGCAGCACGTTTAAGCTTGATAAGCTGTTGTTAGAATTTATTTAATATTGTTTCTACACCAGGATCTTTTTCTACAGCTGACGTAACTGTGCAGGGGCGGATCTAGCAAAGTTTAGCCAGGGGGGCCGATAGGGCATGGACAGGGAAAAGGGGGCACAAAGACATACTTTTCTTTCTTATTATCATTTAAAATGTCGAGCTTTTAATAAATAATTATCTGACTTTTACACCCAAAGTTTTAATCTGATGTAAAATGTATATAAGTCCATTACTGTATATAGTAACTGTTAAGTCTAATATACTCTAGTAAGCTATAGTACTTTTTCCTTTGGGAAGATACCATCTGTGCAGTCTGCTGTTCTGTTGAAGAAAGATGTTGAATCTATTTAATTATTCTTGAAAAATAATTTAATTCTGTGCATTTTTTTTTTTACCCTGCATCAAATTAAAGTTGATTACATCGATTAAGCATCATGAGGAAGAGGGTGGTTCCCTATTTTCTTTTGCTGGGAGTTGCAACCCTATTAGTTAGGTTGCTTAATATTTCTGCTAAGTACTCTTTAAAATACCAGAATAGGGAGGATGGAGCAGGTTTAACTTTATTAGATTGATCAGTGTTGCTGAACTATGAAATATTTTGGGGGCAGTGTATTTTTTACATACAGGTATAACAGAATAGCTTTAGTGTTGTTATTTATTTAAACTCGAGTATGAACTTATACAAAATGCAGCAAGATATTAAAAAACAGTTTTATTGATTAAAAAACACACTATATCGGATTCATATCGGTATCAGCAGATATCCAAATTTATGTTATCAGTATCGGTATCGGACATAAAAAAGTGGTATCGTGCCATCTCTAGTAGAAGTGGAACTCAAATCCATAGATGGTTGAAAGTTGGACACAACTGCGTGTTCCACCAGGACAATGATCCCAAACACACATCCAAACTTACAGTAAGCTACTGGAATGGCCTTCCCAAATCCCTGACGTCAGCCGTCTTGGAAATTTGTGGAATATGCTTAAAAGCCGTGTCCATGCTAGGAAGCCAATCAGTTGAAAGGAACTCTGCCAATGTTACTAAGAAAAGTGGTCAAATTTTCAAGCAGAATTATGACACAAGGTTGTCGACACTATCAAAGCATCTGACGGAGGTGCAACTAAGGGACATTACACCAAATACCAAAGTACATCTTTGAGCCTGTATGTTTAAATGCAGAATAAATAAAAGACATTAAATTCATTCTGTAAACGATTAAAGATGCATGCTACACAACCAACCCACCCTGGAAATAGAGCAGTTCAAGGAAAATCATTCCAAGCCTAAAATGACCACATAAACCTCTGACCGCTGTATATGTTTGACATGATTCTCCTTCCTCTTACAAAAACTGGAATTTAAACAGAAATGTACAGAAAATTATTTTGGGTGCACAATTTAGTCTTTCTCTAATATTTGTTGAGGTCTGATGAGAACATTTATTTTGGAGCACAACCACAGGTGAGATGGACAGAGCTTCCTTTCAGCTGAGCAAAGCAGCCTTTGTGCTGCCACAGGGAGGGACTCGTGACCTCAGCACACAGGGGTTCATGTTGGACAATAAACTGCGGTCCAGGATTTCTATAGAGTGTTGTGGTCTACATTTGTTCAGGTGTCATGTTGGATAACGCTGTCGTACTTCCGCACTGCCTTCATTTTCCACTTGGTCTGGCCTCCTTCCCGTTCAGGTTTCCACCTGCCTTTGCAAATAGCAACCATGTAGCTCATATAAAGGATGACTGACACCCCTGCTCAGTTTTAGGTGTACGTGCTTCTACCCTCAAAAATGTTAGTTTGCTTGCTGGTGATAAAATGAAAAACCAAACAGATTATAATGGGGACGCCGGTCTAATGGGAAAGCATGAAGCATCATTTAAAGAGATACACAGAGAACAACTGAGCAGTCGTTACTGAATAAATAGTCAGCGCTTAGTCTGTAAAAGCCCCGTTCTAACAACTTCCACGCAGTTAACAAAAAGCGATGTATAGCAGTAAAAAAGCTCTCAGTGTGGTCACTGCCTGAGGTGGTCTCCCTCATCGGCTGTAAAGAATTTCTTTCCACCCATCCGTGGAAGCCCCATTGAATGTTAATGATGCCTAACGTTAGATATACTGTAGAAGGCTTTAGGCTGCTACTGTGGCCTTTAATCACACTCATAAAGCTGCTATCTTTCAGCATCACACTTTCAAAGAGTTTAGGATTTGATGTTTCACACTCAAGTGAAGTCAGATAGAAATGATCAGCTCTGTGCTGGCAGTAGGTCTCTTATTACCAGATACCGAGTGTTCTACACCCAAAATTATAACATTTCAGATGCAGCTGAGGTTTTCATGTCACGAGAGATAAAGAGATAAAGATACTGTATGCCAATCAGTGCTGCCCTGTAATTACTAACTGTATAACTGTTATCTGTTGGAAAACAGGGATGGGGAGATTTCAAATGGGGCTAGGCTATCCATATACATTTGAAAACCCATTAATAATATTAGCAGAAGCATGTTCTCGGGACCAACGAAACCACAGGATCCTTTAAATGTTGTTGCTTAAATGAGCCAACAAATGACAATCGTCTACTTACACAGATCAAAAGGAAGCCGGTAGCATTTAGGTTGGGTTTATTTTTAACTCTGTTTCTTGTAATTTGGAAGCGAGTTCAGAGACCTCTTAAGTACATGCATAGTTCGAGTTTCTCCCTCAGGCTGACAGGCCCACAAATCATCGGTTGTTACCCACAAGTAAGAGATGTATAGACAGTGTTGGGGAGTAACGGAATACATGTACCGCCGTTACGTATTTAAAATACAAAATATGAGTAACTGTATTCGTTACAGTTACCGTTTAAAAAGGTGGTATTTAGAGTACAGTTACTTTGTTGAAATAAATGGATTACACGGCGGTACTTCCCTGTTTCATATTGTGGCGGGTCAGGACTGTTTGGGTTTTGTTTGACAGCTACGTTCAGTTGTTCCAGGCGGCAGCGTTACGGTTGCCATGGTTACAGGGTGACGTTCTCTCTCTGCGTGTTTCCTGGGTGAGAGAGGCCTTTTTGTTGTTGTTGTGCTAAGCTAACAGGCAGAATGCTACAGGTATAGCTCTAAAGAATGTAGCATCATGGGCAGTGTAGTCCGTGCTGCAGGGAGAATGGACTGCCATACCCGTTATGTGTCTGTGAGCGAGGGAGGGAGAAAAAGGAAAAGTACGAGCTGTCATCGAGCAAAAACGGGAGCTGGAAGCATGTAAATATAATAATAACCACTGCAGCCAAGAAGAGAGCCTGACGAGCCCAGCTGTAAGTAAGCTATTAAGACTCGACTGTACACCGTGTTCGTGTTTTCCTCTGAAACAATAAGTTCTGTTGGAGCAGCCTTTCAACGCCTCTCTCTGTCTCTGCTAGCAAAGTTGACCCAGACAACAAAGTAAAGCTAGTTTTCAGCTACGAGCCGACACGAACCCACCGTATTAGCCAGAGGTCCCTTTACTACGGTTCAGAGCCGCGGACCTTCAGTAACAGTAATAAATCACAGCAATAGTACATTCATGTAGTTGTAAACAGCATGATAATATATTAAGTAATCCAAAGTATTCAGAATAAGTTACTCTCATTGAGTAACGTAACGGAATACGTTACAGAATACATTTTGGGGCATGTAATCTGTAATCTGTAATGGAATACATTTTAAAAGTAACCTTCCCAACACTGTGTATAGAGCCACTCGAGGGTCCTTGGTTGAGAATGAAAGTGGTCAGCTGGGCATTTGGGGCATTACACACGTGATTTCTTAAGAAACAGATAAGAAAACTGCAACAAAATGTTAGTTAATATGAGAATATGTAAAATCAACTGCTCTTTGTCTATAACAGGAAAATCAGACATTTCATCCAAAATACGCTTTTATCATGATATAATTTTCTACTTTAGTCAAAATTAAAAACACAGATTAAAATATTTTGTACTTAAAAAAATGATTTGTGAAGCACAGATAGATACTTCTGATTAATATTTCCTCTTTTCGTCAGTTCAGTGGGTTTGTGAGTATCTGCGTTGCTTACATGTTTGCCTACTGGTGGTGGTCAGAGGGCCCGGTGGCGCCTGTGTCCGGCAGCCTCGCCTCTGTCAGTGCGCCCCAGGGCAGCTGTGGCTACAATGTAGCTGCCATCACCAGTGTGTGGATGTGAGTGTGAATGGGTGAATGACTGAATGTAGTGTAAAGCGCTTTGGGGTCCTTAAGGACTAGAAAAGCGCTATACAAATGCAGGCCATTTACCATTTACCATTTTACAATAAAATCGATATTCTTCTATTTAAGGCTGACTATTACACATATGAATTCTTATTGCCATTTCCTGTTTGTATTTTGCGTTGTATAATTTAACTTTGAGGTATTTATTTTAATGTATTGCACATTGATTTGCATATTTCTTTTTACCTATTTTATTATTTACTTTTCTTACTTTCTTTCTGTATTTTGATTGAGCATCTGCAACAAAGACAGTTCCTTCTTAAGAATATTATATAATCATCAGATTCTCATTCTGACTAAATGGGCGCGTGTATTGTCTATCTGGGAAGGATGTGTTATTTTTTAATGCCAGCAATTCCCAAAATGCATCACATAAAGGTGGTCATAAAGTTACTGTTTGGCAAGAGGAGGTGTGTGTGTAGACATCTTTGTGGGGACCAAAAATTGGAAGTTGGAAGACCAAAATTTCGGTCCCCACTAGTGAAAAGGCATTTATGAAACTCAAAATGTGGTTTTAGTGTCAGGGTTACAATTAGGTTATGGTTAGGTTTAGGGTAACGGTCAGGGTTAGGCATTCATTTTTGATGGTTAGGGTAAGCGGCTAGGGCAGGGATGGGCAATTCCAGGCCTCGAGGGCCGGTGTCCTGCAGGTTTTAGATCTCACCTTGGGTCAGCACACCTGAATCACATGATTAGTTCGTTACCAGGCCTCTGGAGAACTGCAGGAGCTAATTTAGCCATTTAAATCAGCTGTGTTGGATCAAGGACACATATAAGACCTGCAGGGACACCGGCCCTCGAGGCCTGGAGTTGCCCACCCCTGGGCTTAGGGCATTATGTCAATGAGATGTCCCCACTAGGATAGCAACACCTGACATGTGTGTGTGCGTGCAAAATGTGGCTGTGAGGAACAGGCGTGTTGCTCACGGGAGCTTTAGTAACAATTTTCAGAGGAAATCCACTTGAGAAGCCTAAAGAAAAGGCATCCCAACAGCATGTAGGGTACTTTTTTGTTTGGTTTTCCTAATCAAAAAAAGAGGTTACCAGGGGGCCCGAATGAAAAGCAGTGGGCTGACATGCAGTTAAAGGACTGACACTTATTTGCTATGACTAAATTTGGAATCCTCTGTGATTATCCTCTCAAAGATGTGTGTGTGTCCCTCCACCTACACAGAGCAAAGCAGGCAGCAGCTCAGAGTGAAGCAAAAAATGCAACAAGAAGCAACTTTTAGCTAAAGTATGAGAGCTACTTATCCAGCAACATCAAAGGCAGTGCTGCATGGAGTTGGCAGCAATACCTCATCCAAGCGGATAGAATGAGATAAGCGAAGCCTCGGCTGGGTTGGTGGCTTTTGGAGCATTTCTAATGACATTATCTCACAGACTGTCCAAGAAGTTTCTGCTTCAGATTTGCTAAGTTTGCTGCACTACTTAGCACTAATAAACAAGTATCTGTGTTTGTGGGAAATAGCCGTGCAGCTTGCTAATCTGTGTTTACTTTACCACAGTCAGCTACCAAAGTCTGTAGGAAACAAACTACACTACCCCAGTGTGACTGAATGAAGTCCTCACATGTTGCTACACAGTTAAAAACCTCCTCAACGATACCGAACTGTTGTAGCTCACACATTAAGCTGTTTAATGAGGTGATTAATTGTGGTAAATATGGGGAGTATGGGTGCTGTTTACTCATTTAAGGAAAATGAGATGCTTCCCTTATACAGGATATTTAGACTCCACCAACTTTGAGAATATGCAAGTGGAAATGCTTTCAGGAATAAAGTAGTCACTAATCATTGATCCCAACTCTTGGGTTTTTTCCAGTTTGCAGCTACACAACTGTTGTCTTAGCTAACCTACTGGTATCTGGCCATACAAGTAGTTTTAGCTTTGATTTCAAAATTCCTGTCAGTACAGTTCCATACATACTCTGCTACCTTACAACTACAGTTGCCTTTCAGTGTAAGACGTATGATAGGTAAAGCCAACAATCTGCACCTGGTGATGCTGCTCGGTGTTGAATTCTCTCCATTACAACAACGAGTGGTTGAGGGTTTGGAGAAAGATCCAGATAGCTCTAAATCTGTTATTACCACTGTATGCATCAGCAGGGGAACATCTGATACAACATGAAAGGCTTCCCAAGAGCATCATGGGGGATCCCAGAGCATTCCCGGGATATGCAATCCTACCAGCATTTTCTGGTTATGCTGCATGGTCTCCATTCAGTTGGATGTGCTCAGGAAATCACTAAAGGGAAGTCAGGAGGAATCCTTATCAGATAAAATTACTTCAACTGGAACCTTTTAACAGAAAGGAGCAGTAGTTGACCCTCCAGGTAAACTGTTTCTAGCTGCTCCTCCCAGGCCTTCCTAGTGGATTTCAGAAGGAGTTTCAGGCCAGAGTGCCTGTAATCTGGTTATGCTCCGTACTTTGATGCAGTACCAAGGTGCTGGTCAGATGCTCAAACTGCTTACTAGTGATGTGCGATGCCACTGATTTCCTTTCCGATCCGATACCAAGTAATACTCAGGGTGGTATCGACGATACTGATCCGATACTTTGTACAAAAACTTGTTTTATTTATTGTATCTCAAATTATAGCATCATCATGATTACAGGACATCAGATTACTTGTTTCCAACAATGATGGCAGCTGCTTAGTTTTAATATTACTCTTATTTCTCTTTCTGGGTCTCAAAAATACTTTTTTATTTTCAGGTGAGAATGTAGCTGTGTAAACTTCAAATATCTGAGCCGACACATCGTCTTCAAACCCCCGCGGTCTTTCGCCACTCGGGTTAAACATGATATATAAGTCACTTTGATAACTTAAAAATGTTATTGTTTGGCTTTTTCAGTGTTTTATTTGTTCCTGAGTAAATCGGTTTGGCTGAGATTAAAGTTATTAGATTAAATTTAACTTTATTAATCCCTCGGGAGGGTTCCTCCAGGGTTTTCACACAGCTGAATAAACGTCAAACAGAAAACTGACTAAACAGAAGAGTTTAAGTCAGCGCCTGGTTATATTTTAGACAGCAAGGAGCAGACGCCAGAGTTTCACTCCACCGAGGGAGCTCGTGACGTATACCTGGCTTTCTTTAGACCACGAAGGCCGGGTCCTCAGGTGGAAGCAGCCTCTGACTTTGGACACCCCCGCTGTTTCTGGACATTTAACGTATTTTATCCGATAAATAAACCCTGTAAAATGTATTTATCACCCCAACAGCCTTTTTGAATGTCTCCCTAGTATGACCACAACACCTCACTTTTTTGCCACATGTATCGCAAACCACGTCTCAGTTTTTGTGGAGGTAAAATAAGTCCGCACACGACGCTCAACCATTGTTGTGAGTGCGCACGCCAAGGGGCTGCGAGACATTTATACAGCCGTATTTCACACATGACTGTGAAAGGCGAAAGAGGAAGTAGTTCCTTTGATTGTAGACAATCCGAATGTTATAGTTTCTTTCCACTGTGTTCCTGTTAATGATAAACTACAAATTTACCCTAAATTACTAAAATATCGATATTTTAATGTGAGAATCGATTCTAGAACATAAATGACTGGTATCGGAGGAATCAATATTTCAGGATCGATCCGCACATCACTACTGCTCACGATCATTGGTTATGTTTGCCATGCAGATCAGCTGGCCAATCAAGACTTAAATCTGCTTTTTCAGTCACATCTTTCCCTCATTCATTCACCAGCTCTTGTTGTTGCTTGAAGTACATCACCACTACGTTTTGGGCTTCTACCCACCCCCAGCCCTCGGTGACCCTCTCCTATAAAAAGATGTGGTCAGACACGGCGTTCTTACATTCTTGTGCTTGCTGCCTTCATCTCTTACAGACTTTTTCTTTCAAATCTACAAATATTATGCGTCTAAGTTCGGTTTAGCTCGGAGATATCAACTTGTCACTGGCTCTTCAGTCCTTAACAGCGGGAGGCAGGGTGAAGTGCCGGATTAGTGTGCTTACATAAAAGGACCGTGTCAGGCCAGCTTCTGTGTGTTGTCTATTTTCTCTTGTTCTAGACACCCAGAGATTTATGTCATCTTGTCATTTATTGGGCTGTGGTGGGCGTCTTGGCTGTGTAATTATGAGGTCTGCTGCTCTTATGGGTTTATGTGCGTAGTGTGGCGAGACACTTCAAAAGAAAACAGATGCAACAGAGAGCTTATTCAGTTGTTTCCTCACTACCAACTTTCATAACCGTGCACTCAAAATATACTGTATCTTAGGGACCCGGTGACCTCTGTGTTCAGCACAGAGCTCGAACACGAGAGAAATGTTTCACACCTCAAACTGTCATACTTGAAGCTCCGCGGAGTACCCAGGTCTGAAGTTAGACCGCTGCTGAGCTGAGGTTAACAAGAAGGCCTGGATTAATATGTCAGCGAACATTCCTGCACAGGACTTCCTTTGTAACTGGAAAAGGAAAATATTTTAGGACCAAACAAACAATTAGGTGCTAGGTGAATAAAGGTTGCATAAATATGATGGAATATAGCAAAACATCCTCAAAATGATTTTTAGGCGCCTGTGCAGCTCTTTGTAGAAATAAATGTAATTTATTTAATTATCATTAGTTTAGATCAGTGGTCCCCAACCCCCGGGCCTCGGACCGGTACCGGTCTGTGAGTCGTTTGGTACCGGGCCGCGAGAGTTGAGGCTCAGGTGTGAAATGTATAGTTTTCGGGGTTTTTATCGGTTTTCAGCGTTATTTTGTTATCGTTTTTATCGTTAACTCGGTTTTCCTGGGTCTTTTCACGTGTGTTCTGAATAAATCTCCTTTTTTTTGGTACCGGTACTAGTTTGATTTTGTTGTATTTATCCGCGACACCTTAAAGGCCGGTCCGTGAAAATATCGTCGGGCATAAACCGGTCCGTGGCGCAAAAAAGGTTGGAGACCGCTGGGTTAGATGGTCAGCTGGTTACTAAAGGTAATACAAAGGTCTGTATAAAAAGATAGATATTTGTTAGCTGTTTCAGCTAAGAGCTACAGTGAATGCTGTACAGTAAATTATTTCCACTGTTGTTAATATGCTGCTGTTGTCACACATCTGTTGACACTACAAGACCTCTCAGTGTCCTTTGTGGATCAGGCTGAGCGCACAAGCGCTTCTGAAATGCTCTGATTCAGTCGTCTGGCTACATCACTTTGGCTCTTGTCCAAATGACTTTGGTTTTTACACCTGCTCGTTTCTTCTGAGCCGACCCTTCAGCTGCCATCTAATATATCCCAGACTTTGAAACGGGCCCTTGTTACAAAACGCGACTGCTCAGAAGGTTTTGGCTTATCGGTATAAATATTCAAAGATGTTATAATTTATTTTTAAGAGCAAGAATCTAATCTGACAACTGAGGCTGCTCCGGAGATGCTAATGCTATTGTTAGCTTATTTATTATTAAGTGCGAGCGCTGCAATTTACTGTCAGGCTCACTTTAAGTGCTCGCCCTTCCTTCACTGTTCGGATGATGCAGACACATAGTTTTCTTCATCTGCAGCAGACAGCTGACATCAAATCCTTTTTCTTTATAGCTAACGTATTTTTGAAAAGGTCACTCGTGCTTCAGTTTGCTCTTGGGTTTGTTGCAGTTTTTCCAAGCATTGCACAGTCTGGCCTTGGGGTGAATTTACTGGAACATCCACTCCTGAGAAGACTGGCAGCTGTCAAGGATGTTTGCCACGTTCTCACTGTCGAATGATGGAAATCAAACTGTTGGGAAATGGACTTCTATCCCCACGCAGACTCGTCTTTCCTCTGTGGTATGCCTGAATTCTCCCCACGTTCTCATCCCAACATGCAACATACCGTCGCTATGTGACAAATCGTCGGTATGATCCGAGGCATGAGAGCGGATTAGAAGGGATCTATAAAT
>NC_142112.1:6417500-6430000 GCF_056152115.1 Neolamprologus brichardi
TGCACCAAACATGGCTCTCGCAGCTAGACTTGCAGGCATAACGCACATACAATGTTTTGCACACAGTCTGAATCTCGCCTCACAGAAAGCACTGAAAATACAATCTGTGGTGCGACTTCTCGGGAGGATCCGACGTGTAACAGCCTCTTTTAGGCGCAGCACCACAGCCAGCAATCAGTTGAAGCAGAAACAGTGCCTCCTTCAGCTGCCAGCTCACAGATTGATCACGGACGTAATTACAAGATGGAACAGCTCCTATAATATGATAGAACGATTTTTAGAACAGCAACCAGCCATCTGTGCGGCTCTGCTTTCTGCAGAAGTTAGGAAGAGTGAAAAAGAAATTTTCACATTAAGTGAGTCTGACATCATATGTGCAGAAGAAGTTGTCAGGGCACTCAAGCCTATGAAGGACGCCACCCTGGTGATGTCAGAGGATAGCATGCCAACCCTGTCCATCATTGCTCCTCTTCATGCCAAGCTTGTGATGGGTGCACAAGAAAGTGTTGATGATACACCGACAGTAAGGGACATTAAGACTGCCATAGCAGAAGATCTGGGAAAGAGATATGTAAATGAGAAGGAGACACTATGGATGACATCAACTGTTGAGCCTCGGTTTAAGGACCTGCCCTTCCTGTCTGAAGCAGAGGCCAGTGAGACCTATTCCAGACTGTTGGACACTGTGGTGGCTGTGATAAAGAAGGAAAAAATGTAAGTAAATAAATGAATGAATTTACTTGGAAAAATTCAACTGAAGTTATAAGCAAGTGAATAAAGTTGAAAAAAAAAAAAGTATATTGATGACATTTGTCATCAGATATTAGTGCAGAACAGGGTGAATCTTGGATTTGAATTTTGACTTTGTGACATTAATACTATTTGAATTTAATGTTTTTACGGAGCAAAAGAATAAGGAGACTGACAAACAAGTGGAGGAAGAGAATGCCACAGAGGAGGCTTATCACCCACATAACAAAGACAGCTTTGACTCGATCCCTCGGCCACCCCTAAAGAGACAGAGGAGCTCATGTGCATTGGTGGACTTGCTTGGAGCTACGTTTGCCTCTACTAGTGACAATACTGCACCAAAATCAGAACATGATGTTGCTGCAGCTGAGATCAAGAGGTATAGAGATGAGACCCCTTTGCCTCTCACAGGAAATCCTCTCAGTTGGTGGAAGGACCATGAACAGGAATACCCTCAACTATCCAAAGTAGCAAGGAGTTTCCTATGCATTCCTGGAACAAGTGTCTCTGCAGAGAGAGTTTTCTCCTCTGCAGGAGACATAGTAAATGCACAGAGAAGTGTCCTGAGAGCTGACCATGTCGACCAGCTTGTATTCCTGCACAAAAATCTGGAAATTGAAAAATAAGCACTGAGAAAACACTATAACATGTAAAATCTCAGATTTGAGAATGTTTGGTATTTTGGTTGAGTCTCATAAGCACTTTTATTTAAATGAGTAAATTCCCTTTTTCAGGTTTTACTAAAAGTGTTCCATTGATGGACATTGCAGAGCTGTGCTTTATTTTATTAACACTTAATTTTAATAGCATTTTACATTGTTTGTTAATGTTTACTTGGATGGATTCTTCAAGCAGTTTCATTTTTGATTTATATTTGTTTATGTTAAGATCACATAAAAAGTGCTTTGTTTTGATGCTTCATAGAGCAGTTTTTGGATAAGTATTTTACAATCATAGTACTTAGTAAGTAAGACCTCAGCGTTACATTGTTTACCTTTTTTCACGTTAATGAAATAGTTGATATTTCAGTAGAGTAGTTTTTGTTTGTTTATTTGACATGACTTCTCATAAGGCAAATGTTAATTTCTCCATTCATTTTGAACTTAGAGAGAGAGTGTTTTGTTTTTTTTCAGATGGCTCATGTCAAGCATTTAACAGTTTGGACTGTTTACTGTGAGTTTTCCTAATTAAATTCAGTCCTAAACACAAATATTGTCTGGCTTTTAGTATCGCAATATATCGTATAGTCTCCCCTGTATTATGATAGATATTGTATCGCCAGATTCTTGCCAATACACACCCGTAGTGTCCAGGGTTATGCCAAGGAAATCTAGGGATGTCCGACAATGGAACGCTGAGTTCAGAGAAGACTGACGTCAGAGTGGATAACCCGTGAGCTGGCGGTGACGTGGGAGGGGAGATGACTAGGAAATCATTGAGAAGATGGACCAGAAATTAGCTCTTTTCCTGAGAAGGGGCCGTACCACGTATGATGATGGAACGTCATGGCCATTGATTACCCTGGGAAGAGAAGGCTGCGTGAGACGAGGAAGAATGAGCTTGGCTAAATCTATATATTCGCCAATGATTTGTTGGCGAAGGTTAGCGGATACAGGAGAAGGTTTTGGGGCCGGTGGGTTGGGATGAGGAATTGCTGAGGGCAGCAAAAACTGGGAAATGTTAGCCTGAAAAAATGCGGCCTAGGCTAAAAGGCTTGGCCAGGTGCTGCTCAAAGCTTCACCGAGGAAAAACTGCTGGGTTAGAGGGATGTATGGTCGGATGCCTGACTGTAGGAATGTTAGCTGAAGTACTGTAGAAAGGAGCAGAGGTGAGAGGAACTGGCAACCCGGTGCCGAGGTTAGCCGCAGAGTTTAACAGAGGAGGAATGAGTGGCTGAGAACTTGGCAAACCGGTGCCAAGGTCAGCAGCGGAGTTTAGCTGAGGGATGACTGACTGAGAATCTGGCAACCTGGTGCCGAGGTTAGAGGCAGAGTTCGGCTGAGGAATGAGCGGCTGAGGACCTGGCAACCCAGTGCCAAGAGGGTGTGCTGAGGCGAGTTGCAAAGGAAGGATCAGAGACCACAGAACTGGCAACCCTGGCCGAGTGCCGCGCCCAGTAGGAGGAGCGGCCGAGGAGGGAGCGTGTGGTGGCGAGATGCGGCCGTTGCTGGCTGGGTGAGGCTGTAAGGAGTGAGGAAGCATCATTAATGGAGGCGTTGGCTTCATTTGTGCCCGGAGGAGGATTAACTCTGGCTGTTTCCCAATTCAGGGTCTGCAGCCTTAAAGTACGCAGCCTCAACGATCCTCAAGGGCCGCGTACTTAAAGACCGCTAAGGCCGGAAGTGCGAGGCTTGTGAAATGGGACGGTCTGGCCTCCGTTGCGCTGCCCAGGTTGCCTAGCAACCATGATACTACCAGCTGGAAACTTTTCATACAGCTTTGTTTGACAGAAATGAAGGAGAAAATATTTTGTTCATTTGTTTGTTTGTTTTTACATGAGCTTTGATCATTCTCTGTAAGATTAAGGTCAGCTATTGAACGGCGTATATTTTAAAGTAAAGGCTGTAAAACCAAGTTAGTACAAACGTCACTAATGTCACATAACTTTGCCGACATGTGGCCAACAGTAATGTTTTAATGTTCTTCGTTATTAAACATTTGCACATAGACAGGGCTGGACTGGGACAAAAAATCGGCCCGGGCATTTTGACTAGAGCCCGGCCCACCAAAAATGTGACGTCATTCAGGGGTAAAACCGCAAAGGATTCTGGGAACTTGTGGCAAGCAGTACTAGCGCATGCAGGCTTTCAATTGAACTCAGTTACACAGCGATAAAAAGAAACACAAAAAATGGCAAGAAACTGTTGTATTATTAACTGCAATAGCCGGTGTTGTGCCAAAAAGTGATTGTCTGCCAAAAACTGATTTCCGGTATTTGCCAAAAACTGATTGCTCGTATTTAAATTGCTATAAGTAACTTGTTGGGCTATAATATGTGAAACATATGTCAAATGCATCCCTCATGGATGACATAAAGTCATATTGAGATACAAACAACATTAGTGTAACAAGGTAGAAGCCGCAATCAGTCTTTGGCAGTGACTTTTATATAACCTTTATTTATGCCGTTAAAAAAAAGTCTAATTAACATAAAAAAATGTCTTTTGTAAGAAGTAGTTGGACAGCAGAAATGGCTCAAATATTACAATAGTTCTGTAAAAATATTTAAAATGGGGATAAAGGACCGGATTGGTTATAATGTAAGTACAATAACACAGAGTTGTAAAGATACTTGAAAAAACAGATAATTTTTTAATTCCATATATAGCCCCTTTGTAAACGCTGTTCACCGAAGTCTATTTACCAACATAGATATTACACATAAAAATACACGCAAACATTGGAAATCACTTTTTGGCACAACACCTGTTGCATGACAGCCACGGGAAGCCGACGGGTAAAGAGATCGGTTGTTATCGGATTACGTCGTGGAAATTGTTTAAGCCATGTTTCCGAAGTAACAAAGAGCCGATGGATGGCCTATAAGATTGCTAAACAAGGGGGAGGGTGCATCCGACCTCCTCGGCTGTAATTGGTCCAGCCCAGAGTTCATCATGACCAATTGGCCAATCCAACACCTTTCATTATTTATACCCTTCCAAAAAAAAAATAAAAAAATTCGATCGGCCCATAAAAACAAAAAATCACCAGTGGCCCACCGGGCAAATGCCCGGTATGCCCGATGGCCAGTCCAGCTATGCACATAGATAAGTGACATAATATTCATTACTTACTTAAAGTTTACTCTTCGGGTGTCCCTCATCCGCCGGCAAAATTATCCACACCCACCGCCGCGCTATGCATTCTGGGATATGTTGGGCCACGAAGTCTACACCGCCATGTCCTTAAAATTCAGGGAAATTAAGGACGCATTTGTATGGAAGAAATATAGTATCATCAGAATTCAAGTATTTTTAGACATTAAATTTATAACACTGAATTTTTATCCTCCAAAATTCACCTGCAAAAAATTCACCTGCAAAAATTCACCTGCAAAAAATTCACCTGCAAAAATTCGCCTGCAAAAGCGATGAACCTTTGACCCAAGCCAGAGCAATCGGCACTAGATCGAGTCGAGCGGCTCTCAGCCAATTGAATTACGCTGTTGGATCACATGACACCGTTAGCCAGCAGTGTGTCTCCTAAAAGAGAGCTGTTTAAAGGTGAGTGATTAAGTTTTTCTCCTAAATAGAGATCATTACAGAACGCCTAGTCCTACTTAAAATCCCATTTATTTTCATTTTATTTTATCATCTACTCGAACTAAGGAAAACGTTTGACTAACTCAAAGACAATTTCCACGCCTCCCCTGCCTGTCTGCAGAGGCAGTTTTGAATTTAGGAGCGCCAAGATGGCAGCGGCAAACCCTGGCGGTTCTCCGGTAAGTATATTGTTTTTTATCTTCAAGTTTGTCTTTTGAAACGTTAATTTTATTTAAATCCGTTGCTCACGTATAAAGTACACAGACGGGGTCTCACTAAGCGCTACATGCTAGCATCTTGCTAACCGAGCTACCCTTTACATGCTGTGCTTTAGAAAATAGGATACTCGTAAAAAAAAATACTCCGCAGATATTGATAGATAGACGAAGACTGCAAATATAATGTTGGAAACGAGAACGGCATTTGGTGAAGGGGTAAAATACACCATGAATAAAGCCATAGAGTGAATGGTTGCAGAACGGCCTGATTTAATGACAAGAAAGGGGAAGAGTGAGGTGAAGTGAACCAAAGCTACAAAACACGGTCAGACAAGACGGCAAAAGGGCAGTGATCTGTCCGTCAGTATGAAGTTGGTGTGTGCTTTGGTGAACAAAAACTCGAGACCGGTAGCAGGAAGATGGGAGACTCGTGTTTCACTGGAATAGTGGTGAATTAAAACATCCTTTGTTGGGGACATTTAGGTGTAAATGCATCCATACAGGCGAGACAGAGGCAGACCAGACAGTGAAGAAAACAAGGCAAACATTAGAAATATTAAAACGGAAATATAGGATTAATATAACATACAATTAGGGAAAATGTAAGGAACACAATGTAAATTATATTGTAAAGTCATTAAAACAGCATACTCTGATTAAAAGAAACATGTAATTGGGTAGGATGATAATAATAATAATAATAATATTATTATTATTATTAAAAAACATGTACATGATATGATAATTAATCCTGTAAAATAATATTCTTTCGGTTTATGAATCTGTTTGCATGGATTTCTCAATCCGTTTCCACTGTTAGCAGAAGTTGTGCATGCAGTTTTGGCATGCTGCTCTCCAAGACTACAAGCTGCGTTGGAAGTAACTGACCGATGTTCCACTCTTGAAGATCAGCTGTGCCCATTTGTTGCACATTGTGGGAATGGATAAGTTGAGGCCCTTGCAGGCTACCCACAATTTCCCCAAACTGAGCGACCCATTAAGAAATTCATTCTCACTGTTTCATAAACAAAAGGGATTAAATTTGACAATATCAAATTTAATTTTCTGACCTTTTCATAAATGAAACACGCTGCCAGGCAATCTGTTTTCATTTTTTTTTTTTCATCCATTCAGAGTATTCCTTGGGAACACTGAACTCAAGAAGTTCCAGCTTTCTTCAGTAAGTTTTGGTTTGGCTTTGTTCTCAAAAACATTTAAATAAAAAAGATAAAATAGAAAATAAAGCTTTTTCTCTTGCGAGCTCAATTTTTAAATATACTGTGCTATTAAAACAAAAGATGTAAGAAAAGAATAAATAAAATCCTAACCAGAAAATCAAAATACTGCAACAAATGGCATAAATTACAAAATAAACTTTTTTGAAAGAACCATAAAGAAATATGATAAAATAAACATTGGAATCTTATAGCCTAAGAATATTCAGTTAACGTAACTAACATTGTGTTTTTAACTCACTTTTTGTTGGTGATTTAAAAATTACAAAAATAATTCTACTTTTTCCTCTCTGTTAGGATCTTCTCCTACATCATATTCTTCGGAGACTGCGTTCACGTTTAGAACATTGTCTTGAACACCTTCCCCTGGATCTGGACTTTTTAGATTTCATTTGCACCCAGGAACTAGTTTTTCTACAAGCTTTGTCCAGTCAAGTTGAGGTTTGCCCTGTCCTCTTAGATGCATTATGTAGTTTACATACTCTGATAAACAGAAAAGGATAAAATGAATCTACATAGTGCTGTCATTCAGTTTGAGTGGGGACCTACTGGGCGACTAAGAATGGCTCTTTCCCCCTATCATCTTAACAGCCTTCTGGAACTGAACTTGTCCATCCCAGCCATTGCTAAAATTTTGGGAATGTCCAGAAGCATGAATGAGTTCAATCTTTCAGTCAAAGCACTCTATAGCAGCCTGTCAGATGAAGAGTTGGACCAATGCATTACAGACATAAAATCCAGGCAGCCTCACGCTGGATACTGGATGGTGAAAGTACTTCTTCAGGCCAGAGGACACAGAGTCCAGTACCAAAGGGTTCGAAGTTCTATGCACCGTGTTGACACAGCTGGTGTTGTGTCAAGGATGGTTTCCTTGGGATGCATTGCTCGACGTGCTTATTCCGTCCCAGGACCACAGTCTCTAATGCATATTGACACAAATCACAAACTGATACGGTAAATTATTTGATCTTTTGAAATGAAAGAGATTCCTGAGAATTTTTTCAGCTGCAAATGTTCAGAACTGTATTTTGTTATCTTACTCGTTACTATATTTGCATCTGGACAGACATAAATTACATCTTGCATTGCTTACATTTAAACACTTCAAAGTGATAATTCAAAAATAGATAAAAAATATTTTGTTTTCCCCATTCAGCTATAACATTGTGATCTTTGGAGGTATTGATGGCTTTTCTCGTAAGGTAAGTTTAGTTTAGTAAGTAAATCAAATTCAATATTTACATGGAAGTTGCTCATCGTTCTTTTTCCTCTAAAGATTATGTATCTCGGTGCTGCTTCCAACAATCTGGCATCAACAACACTGGCATTCTTCCAAAAATCAGTCGAGAAGTTTGGTTTTCCTCTCAGGTGATAAGTGATGCATTTTATTCTGGGTTAGGTATTTTCTTACATACCTTTTGTAAGACTACCTTTGGATATTTCATTAAAAGTTGTTTAAGATGATTCTAACTTCCCTCAATATATATATCTCTAATTTCAAATGTTTGTTATGGTAACTTGGGGATATTTAAGAATAAAAAAATTAATTCAACACCTTTACCAAGCAGTGCAGTTATGTAATTGGATACAAGGGGTGAGATAGTAATATTTTCCCTCCTTGGTTGTAACTCCCTGACATTACAAGGGTAATCATTTTATGATGTCGGGTTCAGTGTTACACCATGATTTCAAATTCAATATCATCATCATCATCAATAAGAATTAGTATTATCATTTTAGAATTGTAGGTAACCACTTTTAAATGCCATAGACTACTTATTTGTTTAATTTGATGTAAATATTTTTGCAAAAATATTCTTAAAATTGTCTCTTTACACAGATCATAATGATACAAGATGGCACTTGCGTAATTTCCAACAAATTCAATAAATCTAAGTAATTATTACTACCCTGTTAAATCCTGAAAAATGTTTTAACAGCTGTGTTAAATTAAACTTCATACTGACACATGCTGGAAAGTGCATTCATGAGACAATTTTTTGATGCATTCCAGAGCAGTAGCAATGAAAGATTTTAAGGATTCTTTTACTTTTTTTTTTTTTTTTTAAACTTTGCTTAAGGCATATGCTGTTCTTTATTATCAGATCTAAGTTTGTTTAAAGCTTCGAATGTTTTGGGGTACTTTTCTTTGTTTTCAGGGTTCGTGGCGACCACGGAGGGGAAAATGTGGAGGTTGCACGGCTGATGTTTACTGTTCGTGGCACAGGAAGAGGCAGTTTCATTTCAGGAAAGAGTGTGCACAATCAAAGGTTTGTTCTCATAAAATACTGTCAACCTCAAATGTTTCTGACATAAGATGGAAGGTGTTGCAGCTTTATTTCCATTATTTAAAAATACATACATTTAAAGGGTATAGTTTTATGAAAAAGTTTTATAGTAAAATGTCTTTAGAGAACAGTGCCCTATCCAGCAGGATATACTGTCTGATATGTGTCAGGTGTTGCTTCTTTTTTTTGGCGATTTTTGTTGTTGTTTTTTCTTTCAATTTCCATTATTTACCCCTCAAGGAAGAAAATATTGGACAGGTCCTACAAACCCCAAAGAGCCTTCAGGAATGTGCCCTATTTTTTAGTTATTCACGCACCTTTTCCAGTCTGTTCCTTCCTTCCATGAATGTTCATTCTGTGTTATTGGTCTGGTTGTCATCTCATGTTGCCACTGATCATCAGAACCCTTTTGGCACCTTTTAAGTGATATGCCTGGGTCCTTCCTACATGCCCTGATAATGTATTATTACTGTTGTCATGCACACATTTCATGTAGGGTTAGAAACAAGCAGGGAATTTCTCATACACACCAAGAAAAGCCATACCTAATGAAATATTTTTTATATATTATTTCAGAATAGAGCGACTGTGGAGAGACCTCTGGGTGGCCGTTACATGCATTTACTACAATGTTCTTCACAACCTTGAGAAAGAGGGCCTTCTTGACATTTCAAATGCTGCACACCTCTTTTGCTGCCATTACGTCTTTCTTTCTCGACTGGAGGATGATTTGAATACATTTTGCAGTGGATGGGACAACTATCCACTGCAAACAGAAAACAACATGAGTCCCAACCAGCTGTGGGAGTTGGGTCACAGATATCACCCTGTTCCAGTTCCAGAAAACACACCAGTAAAGGTGCACATTTTTAGTACTCATTGATTCCTATATACAATTATTCTTTCCTAATTTTGCTTGTTCGTTGCAGGGCTTCCAGATTCCAGACATTGACTGGGAGGACAGTGGCCATAACCATTCAAGCATTGTTGTTCCGAACACTGACTGTCCATTGACAGAAGAACAAATGACAACTTTACAGGGCGTTGTTAATCCAAGAGCGGCATCCCAGTCCTTTGGTGCGGACATCTACATTATGGCTGTTCAGTTTTGTCAGCAATTCATTTAGAATAGGAAAGCTACATACAGTTGCAGGAAAAGGTTTGTGAATCTTGTTGAATTTCATGGATTTCTGCACAATTTGGTCATGAAATGTAATCTGATCTTCATCACGGACATCTGGACAATCAGTCTGCTTAAACTAAACCAACTCAAAGAATTTTCATTGTTTTCATTAACATAATTGTGTATAAGCAGTTCTGATTATTGTTGTGACTTTGGTCATGAAATGGGATCTGATCTTCAAATTGTGCTGAAATCTATGAGATTCCACAGGGTTCACCAACTGTTTCAAACTATAAACTTCGCTATAAGTAACAATTTTTAGTAAAGCTTCGTAATGTAAATACTGAAGAATTAGGAGAGAGGGAACTTAAAAATATTGATTCACTCAGAAAACTAAATGGAAACTGCTTGTAAATGGACTGGTTCTTATATAGCGCTTTTCTACTCTGTCCGAGCACTCAAAGCGCTTTATACAGCTAATTCATTCACCCAATCACACAAGCACTTCTAAGCTTAAGTGCTAAGTATCTAACATTCATACACATTCACACTCCGATGGATGCATCGGAGAGCAACGCGGGGTTAGTATCTTGCCCAAGGATATTTGGCATGCAGACTGGAGTAGCCTGGGCTTGAACCACCGACCTTCTGGTTAGTGGCTGACCCGCTCTGCCACCTGAGCTACAGCCACCCCGTCAGTCAGTTTGAATGTTATGTTGTAAAGCAATATTTGACTGAAGGCTGATGGTAGGAATGTTTCAAAATTAAAACAGCACAGTAAGTCAATCTTGTCCTTTTATTTTGATCAAGATGCATGTAAGATGTCAGTGACAAGGTAAACTTTCAAGACAGTTTTAAGAACTACTTCAAGGGATTTTCAACTGAGAACTGAACCAAGAACCAATGTTGCCTGCACAGAGTAAATGGCATCAGAGAGGCCCAGTAGATGTGAACATTTATATTCCAAATCTTAAACAGAGACTTGTACACCACTACCTTGCATTATGGCAATGACTCACTTAAATGAGTCCAAACCCTGAGTGGCAGGTTTCAGAGCAGGCAATCAGGTCTTCCTTAAAAGTTAAATAGTCCTTGTAGTGGTATGGAATGCGCAAGGTCTCATAGCAGGTGGCAGCAGTTGGATGTCTGCCATCTACTAGCGTAGACGGGTAGTTCCCGTCCCTATAGCCATATTTGATCTAATTAGTCACACCTGTTCTTAGCTCACTATCACCCACTTAGCCTTATGGTCCATGACTTGATTCCTTGAATAAATTTCTATAATAATCCATGTTTTGTGCTTTTTGTGTTCACTTGGATCCCCAAACCTCTACATAGTTTTGACTGTATTTTAAAAGAAGAAACTGTCTCAAACAAAAAATGAAAATAGAACAACATTAATGGATAAATCTATAATTAGAAAATGTGTATTACCAAAGAATTACTAGTGTATTTTAGTCATTATGTCTTTATTATATCTACATCTCTCTTCAGATCTACAAAATCGTTTTCTACATGTAAATCAGGCTTTTCGAGCGGTTTTATTTTTACAAGACTATAAAGAAAAACTGCAGTAAAGATGTATGGTCCACAAGAATATGCTCATTTTTAGTATTTGTGCATTTTATTTGTAAAAATGAATACAGGTTTTTTATGGTAAGTTTATTATTTGATACATAATTCTTGGTAAGTGCCAAATTAAAATTTCAATTTTTTCACTTTGTAGAATGACTCAAGTCTTCATAGTTTGCTTTGGACTACATTTTCTACAACACAGTAAAATGTTATTAATGAATACAGTATTTTAGGAGCACAAAATTTACCTCAGGATTCACAGCAGCCAACTCTTGTGGAAAGAGTAAGGGCACCGTGTCAGGTCGCTGGGTCAGCAGGGTCCACATAGGGGTTTCTTTAAGTCCCCTTCTCAGCTGTTTTATTGACCTCGTCACTCTTCCAATGACCTAAGGAAAAAAGTTAACTAAACAGTAACACAGAAATATTTTACTTACTTTTCAATTCACTCACAGAATGGAGTAATAATTTCTCAAACAGCCATCTCCTGTTGTTCTCTGTCAAGGGGGGGAGGTCCCATGCATATGCCAGATCCTGAACACGTTTTCTCTCTTCATCCGACAGCTTGGATTGCCCTTCAAGCTGTAACCCATAAGACAGTAATTCAGACAGAAACAAGAACTATAAATTCCTAATTCCTCATACATAAAAAATATTAACAAAAGACAAGGTTTAGTCTAGGTTAGACATGTCACTCACAAGGGGCAATGTATAAACGTTCCCTCATTTAAACATAAAAACCTACAAGCTGAATTGTCCCTCTCAGGTCTAGATCTGGACAGTCCTCGGGTGTAACTGTGGCAGTTTCAGGATTACCACCAAGTAGGACATGCACAACGGCTGGGCTAAGTCCAGATAGGCATGGGCCTCCATGAAGAAAGGAGTGCCCTACCATCCTCCCTGCCATAAGGAACATATCACTCTCCACAAGAAAGTGAGATGCTGATGGTATGTAATGGCCTGGCTCTCCCTCAAAAAGTGGAGTAACATTAGCGTTCGCTATGAGATAAATGAAAAGAAAGGAAAAAAAAAAAATTACTTCCACACAATAC